>NC_086328.1:74456422-74518922 GCF_036172605.1 Pelobates fuscus
CAAATGCTAGGTGATCTTTTACAAGAGGCATTTCTGCTATATGGGCTCAAATGTCCAAGGCTTTTAAAATGCTTGTCACAGACTTCAAAGATAAAATTGTTTGATGCTTTTGGTGTAGGGTTTGCTTTGAAATTGTCGTTACCCGCCTCATTTGGACCGGATGAACGAAGAGCACCCGTTGGTTGAGAAAACATGAAAATTGTGATCACGTGAATTCACGTAGACATTATTTACCTATTGTGATTAGAGGAATAAGACATATCAAGATGTGAGAGAGTTCGAAAGCATGATAATAGTATTTATAAAAGAATGTGGTGTTAAAAGGTGTAAAAAACTGGAAGTCGTTTTGAGTTCTTGGCCAGTGAACAAAACAAAGTTAAAATTCAGGTTACTTTTGACTTTTTTCTGTTGGTAAAATGCAGAGCAAAGCTAAAGATGATCATCAGCATCTATAAAACTATAATGCCACCCTTTTTTCTATTTATGTTGGAGGAGGGTATTTGTGATGTCATAGTTATCACTGGCACTCTTCACACCAGTGTTCGGAGCCAATGAAAAAAACCAAGTCACCACCAGTGGTTCCATGGTGTAATGGTTAGCACTCTGGACTCTGAATCCAGCGATCTGAGTTCAAATCTCGGTGGAACCTTTCCTTTAGATAGCATTAATCTTAAGAAGCTAATATGTCAATTGGTCTGCGTGAAAAATAGTTCATGTCAAACATTTTAGAAGTCCCTAAATCATAATGTTCTTCCATAAAAGCATGAGTAACAGTCAGCCAAATTTGCAAATTTGTCTTCATTTCCCATTTTTACATCTAAAAAAACAAGGAAACAATTTAAGTGTCAAAAGTTAAACTTAATACATTCAGAAATATAATCACTTGCTTCTTTAGGGAAACTGTAATTCTTCATCCTATGATATAGAAACATTGATTGATATATTTTTTCATAAGATTGCTCGCAATTTAAAAAGCCGAATGAACAATACCCCAAGCATGTCTTCTACTGTAGTTCTGTACATTGCAAACCAATAGCAGATTCCTTAAATTTTACTTTCCTTGGATATAGAATCAAAAGTGTCAAATAAACGTCTGATTTGTTTAAAGAGAATGTAAAAGCTAGTTTAGTGGTAAGATATGAGTCTTGAGCCTATTTCCTCCAAATGCTAGGTTATCTTTTACAAGAGGCATTTCTGCTATATGGGCTCAAATGTCCAAGGCTTTTAAAATGCTTGTCACAGACTTCAAAGATAAAATTGTTTGATGCTTTTGGTGTAGGGTTTGCTTTGAGATTGTCGTTACCCGCCTCACTTGGACCGGATGAACGAAGAGCACCCGTTGGTTGAGAAAACATGAAAATTGTGATCACGTGAATTCACGTAGACATTATTCACCTATTGTGATTAGAGGAATAAGACATATCAAGATGTGAGAGAGTTGGAAAGCATGATAATAGTATGTATCAAAGAATGTGGTGTTAAAAGGTGTAAAAAAACTGGAAGTCATTTTGAGTTCTTGGCTAGTGAACAAAACAAAGTTAAAATTCAAGTCACTTTTGACTTTTTTCTGTTGGTAAAATGCAGAGCAAAGCTAAAGATGATCATCAGCATCTATAAAACTATAATGCCACCCTTTTTTTCTATTTATGTTGGAGGAGGGTATTTGTGATGTCATAGTTATCACTCGCACTCTTCACACCAGTGTTCGGAGCCAATGAAAAAAGTCAAGTCACCACCAGTGGTTCCATGGTGTAATGGTTAGCTCTCTGGACTCTGAATCCAGCGATCCGAGTTCAAATCTCGGTGGAACTTTTCCTTTAGATAGCATTAATCTTAAGAAGCTAATATGTCAATTGGTCTGCGTGAAAAATAGTTCATGTCAAACATTTTAGAAGTCCCTAAATCATAATGTTCTTCCATAAAAGAATGAGCAACAGTCAGCCAAATTTGCAAATTTGTCTTCATTTCCCATTTTTACATCTAAAAAAACAAGGAAACAATTTAAGTGTCAAAAGTTAAACTTAATACATTCAGAAATATAATCACTTCCTTCTTTAGGGAAACTGTAATTCTTCATCCTATGATATAGAAACATTGATTGATATATTTTTTCATAAGATTGCTCGCAATTTAAAAAGCCGAATGAACAATACCCCTAGCATGTCTTCTTCTATAGTTCTGTACATTGCAAACCAATAGCAGATTCCTTAAGTTTTACTTTCCTTGGATATAGAATCAAAAGTGTCAAATAAACGTCTGATTTGTTTAAAGAGAATGTAAAAGCTAGTTTAGTGGTAAGATATGAGTCTTGAGCCTGATTCCTCCACATGCTAGGTTATCTTTTACAAGAGGCATTTCTGCTATATGGGCTCAAATGTCCAAGGCTTTTAAAATGCTTGTCACAGACTTCAAAGATAAAATTGTTTGATGCTTTTGGTGTAGGGTTTGCTTTGAGATTGTCGTTACCCGCCTCACTTGGACCGGATGAACGAAGAGCACCCGTTGGTTGAGAAAACATGAAAATTGTGATCACGTGAATTCACGTAGACATTATTCACCTATTGTGATTAGAGGAATAAGACATATCAAGATGTGAGAGAGTTGGAAAGCATGATAATAGTATGTATAAAAGAATGTGGTGTTAAAAGGTGTAAAAAGCTGGAAGTCATTTTGAGTTCTTGGCCAGTGAACAAAACAAAGTTAAAATTCAAGTTACTTTTGACTTTTTTCTGTTGGTAAAATGCAGAGCAAAGCTAAAGATGATCATCAGCATCTATAAAACTATAATGCCACCCTTTTTTCTATTTATGTTGGAGGAGGGTATTTGTGATGTCATAGTTATCACTGGCACTCTTCACACCAGTGTTCGGAGCCAATGAAAAAAACCAAGTCACCACCAGTGGTTCCATGGTGTAATGGTTAGCACTCTGGACTCTGAATCCAGCGATCTGAGTTCAAATCTCGGTGGAACCTTTCCTTTAGATAGCATTAATCTTAAGAAGCTAATATGTCAATTGGTCTGCGTGAAAAATAGTTCATGTCAAACATTTTAGAAGTCCCTAAATCATAATGTTCTTCCATAAAAGCATGAGTAACAGTCAGCCAAATTTGCAAATTTGTCTTCATTTCCCATTTTTACATCTAAAAAAACAAGGAAACAATTTAAGTGTCAAAAGTTAAACTTAATACATTCAGAAATATAATCACTTGCTTCTTTAGGGAAACTGTAATTCTTCATCCTATGATATAGAAACATTGATTGATATATTTTTTCATAAGATTGCTCGCAATTTAAAAAGCCGAATGAACAATACCCCAAGCATGTCTTCTACTGTAGTTCTGTACATTGCAAACCAATAGCAGATTCCTTAAATTTTACTTTCCTTGGATATAGAATCAAAAGTGTCAAATAAACGTCTGATTTGTTTAAAGAGAATGTAAAAGCTAGTTTAGTGGTAAGATATGAGTCTTGAGCCTATTTCCTCCAAATGCTAGGTTATCTTTTACAAGAGGCATTTCTGCTATATGGGCTCAAATGTCCAAGGCTTTTAAAATGCTTGTCACAGACTTCAAAGATAAAATTGTTTGATGCTTTTGGTGTAGGGTTTGCTTTGAGATTGTCGTTACCCGCCTCACTTGGACCGGATGAACGAAGAGCACCCGTTGGTTGAGAAAACATGAAAATTGTGATCACGTGAATTCACGTAGACATTATTCACCTATTGTGATTAGAGGAATAAGACATATCAAGATGTGAGAGAGTTGGAAAGCATGATAATAGTATGTATCAAAGAATGTGGTGTTAAAAGGTGTAAAAAAACTGGAAGTCATTTTGAGTTCTTGGCTAGTGAACAAAACAAAGTTAAAATTCAAGTCACTTTTGACTTTTTTCTGTTGGTAAAATGCAGAGCAAAGCTAAAGATGATCATCAGCATCTATAAAACTATAATGCCACCCTTTTTTTCTATTTATGTTGGAGGAGGGTATTTGTGATGTCATAGTTATCACTCGCACTCTTCACACCAGTGTTCGGAGCCAATGAAAAAAGTCAAGTCACCACCAGTGGTTCCATGGTGTAATGGTTAGCTCTCTGGACTCTGAATCCAGCGATCCGAGTTCAAATCTCGGTGGAACTTTTCCTTTAGATAGCATTAATCTTAAGAAGCTAATATGTCAATTGGTCTGCGTGAAAAATAGTTCATGTCAAACATTTTAGAAGTCCCTAAATCATAATGTTCTTCCATAAAAGAATGAGCAACAGTCAGCCAAATTTGCAAATTTGTCTTCATTTCCCATTTTTACATCTAAAAAAACAAGGAAACAATTTAAGTGTCAAAAGTTAAACTTAATACATTCAGAAATATAATCACTTCCTTCTTTAGGGAAACTGTAATTCTTCATCCTATGATATAGAAACATTGATTGATATATTTTTTCATAAGATTGCTCGCAATTTAAAAAGCCGAATGAACAATACCCCTAGCATGTCTTCTTCTATAGTTCTGTACATTGCAAACCAATAGCAGATTCCTTAAGTTTTACTTTCCTTGGATATAGAATCAAAAGTGTCAAATAAACGTCTGATTTGTTTAAAGAGAATGTAAAAGCTAGTTTAGTGGTAAGATATGAGTCTTGAGCCTGATTCCTCCACATGCTAG
Source organism: Pelobates fuscus (assembly GCF_036172605.1). NCBI lineage: Eukaryota > Metazoa > Chordata > Amphibia > Anura > Pelobatidae > Pelobates > Pelobates fuscus. The sequence goes on from NC_086328.1 coordinate 74,461,081, forward strand.
GTTATCTTTTACAAGAGGCATTTCTGCTATATGGGCTCAAATGTCCAAGGCTTTTAAAATGCTTGTCACAGACTTCAAAGATAAAATTGTTTGATGCTTTTGGTGTAGGGTTTGCTTTGAGATTGTCGTTACCCGCCTCACTTGGACCGGATGAACGAAGAGCACCCGTTGGTTGAGAAAACATGAAAATTGTGATCACGTGAATTCACGTAGACATTATTCACCTATTGTGATTAGAGGAATAAGACATATCAAGATGTGAGAGAGTTGGAAAGCATGATAATAGTATGTATAAAAGAATGTGGTGTTAAAAGGTGTAAAAAGCTGGAAGTCATTTTGAGTTCTTGGCCAGTGAACAAAACAAAGTTAAAATTCAAGTTACTTTTGACTTTTTTCTGTTGGTAAAATGCAGAGCAAAGCTAAAGATGATCATCAGCATCTATAAAACTATAATGCCACCCTTTTTTCTATTTATGTTGGAGGAGGGTATTTGTGATGTCATAGTTATCACTCGCACTCTTCACACCAGTGTTCGGAGCCAATGAAAAAAGTCAAGTCACCATCAGTGGTTCCATGGTGTAATGGTTAGCACTCTGGACTCTGAATCCAGCGATCCGAGTTCAAATCTCGGTGGAACCTTTCCTTTAGATAGCATTAATCTTAAGAAGCTAATATGTCAGTTGGTCTGCGTGAAAAATAGTTCATGTCAATCATTTTAGAAGTCCCTAAATCATAATGTTCTTCCATAAAAGAATGAGCAACAGTCAGCCAAATTTGCAAATTTGTCTTCATTTCCCATTTTTACATCTAAAAAAACAAGGAAACAATTTAAGTGTCAAAAGTTAAACTTAATACATTCAGAAATATAATCACTTGCTTCTTTAGGGAAACTGTAATTCTTCATCCTATGATATAGAAACATTGATTGATATATTTTTTCATAAGATTGCTCGCAATTTAAAAAGCCGTATGAACAATACCCCAAGCATGTCTTCTTCTGTAGTTCTGTACATTGCAAACCAATAGCAGATACCTTAAGTTTTACTTTCCTTGGATATAGAATCAAAAGTGTCAAATAAACGTCTGATTTGTTTAAAGAGAATGTAAAAGCTAGTTTAGTGCTAAGATATGAGTCTTGAGCCTGATTCCTCCAAATGCTAGGTTATCTTTTACAAGAGGCATTTCTGCTATATGGGCTCAAATGTCCAAGGCTTTTAAAATGCTTGTCACAGACTTCAAAGATAAAATTGTTTGATGCTTTTGGTGTAGGGTTTGCTTTGAGATTGTCGTTACCCACCTCACTTGGACCGGATGAACGAAGAGCACCCGTTGGTTGAGAAAACATGAAAATTGTGATCACGTGAATTCACGGAGACATTATTCACCTATTGTGATTAGAGGAATAAGACATATCAAGATGTGAGAGAGTTGGAAAGCATGATAATAGTATGTATAAAAGAATGTGGTGTTAAAAGGTGTAAAAAACTGGAAGTCATTTTGAGTTCTTGGCCAGTGAACAAAACAAAGTTAAAATTCAAGTTACTTTTGACTTTTTTCTGTTGGTAAAATGCAGAGCAAAGCTAAAGATGATCATCAGCATCTATAAAACTATAATGCCACGCTTTTTTCTATTTATGTTGGAGGAGGGTATTTGTGATGTCATAGTTATCACTCGCACTCTTCACACCAGTGTTCGGAGCCAATGAAAAAAGTCAAGTCACCACCAGTGGTTCCATGGTGTAATGGTTAGCACTCTGGACTCTGAATCCAGCGATCCGAGTTCAAATCTCGGTGGAACCTTTCCTTTAGATAGCATTAATCTTAAGAAGCTAATATGTCAATTGGTCTGCGTGAAAAATAGTTCATGTCAAACATTTTAGAAGTCCCTAAATCATAATGTTCTTCCATAAAAGCATGAGCAACAGTCAGCCAAATTTGCAAATTTGTCTTCATTTCCCATTTTTACATCTAAAAAAACAAGGAAACAATTTAAGTGTCAAAAGTTAAACTTAATACATTCAGAAATATAATCACTTGCTTCTTTAGGGAAACTGTAATTCTTCATCCTATGATATAGAAACATTGATTGATATATTTTTTCATAAGATTGCTCGCAATTTAAAAAGCCGAATGAACAATACCCCAAGCATGTCTTCTTCTGTAGTTCTGTACATTGCAAACCAATAGCAGATTCCTTAAGTTTTACTTTCCTTGGATATAGAATCAAAAGTGTCAAATAAACGTCTGATTTGTTTAAAGAGAATGTAAAAGCTAGTTTAGTGGTAAGATATGAGTCTTGAGCCTATTTCCTCCAAATGCTAGGTTATCTTTTACAAGAGGCATTTCTGCTATATGGGCTCAAATGTCCAAGGCTTTTAAAATGCTTGTCACAGACTTCAAAGATAAAATTGTTTGATGCTTTTGGTGTAGGGTTTGCTTTGAGATTGTCGTTACCCGCCTCACTTGGACCGGATGAACGAAGAGCACCCGTTGGTTGAGAAAACATGAAAATTGTGATCACGTGAATTCACGTAGACATTATTCACCTATTGTAATTAGAGGAATAAGACATATCAAGATGTGAGAGAGTTGGAAAGCATGATAATAGTATGTATCAAAGAATGTGGTGTTAAAAGGTGTAAAAAACTGGAAGTCATTTTGAGTTCTTGGCCAGTGAACAAAACAAAGTTAAAATTCAAGTTACTTTTGACTTTTTTCTGTTGGTAAAATGCAGAGCAAAGCTAAAGATGATCATCAGCATCTATAAAACTATAATGCCACCCTTTTTTTCTATTTATGTTGGAGGAGGGTATTTGTGATGTCATAGTTATCACTCGCACTCTTCACACCAGTGTTCGGAGCCAATGAAAAAAGTCAAGTCACCACCAGTGGTTCCATGGTGTAATGGTTAGCACTCTGGACTCTGAATCCAGCGATCCGAGTTCAAATCTCGGTGGAACCTTTCCTTTAGATAGCATTAATCTTAAGAAGCTAATATGTCAATTGGTCTGCGTCAAAAATAGTTCATGTCAAACATTTTAGAAGTCCCTAAATAATAATGTTCTTCCATAAAAGAATGAGCAACAGTCAGCCAAATTTGCAAATTTGTCTTCATTTCCCATTTTTACATCTAAAAAAACAAGGAAACAATTTAAGTGTCAAAAGTTAAACTTAATACATTCAGAAATATAATCACTTGCTTCTTTAGGGAAACTGTAATTCTTCATCCTATGATATAGAAACATTGATTGATATATTTTTTCATAAGATTGCTCGCAATTTAAAAAGCCGAATGAACAATACCCCAAGCATGTCTTCTTCTATAGTTCTGTACATTGCAAACCAATAGCAGATTCCTTAAGTTTTACTTTCCTTGGATATAGAATCAAAAGTGTCAAATAAACGTCTGATTTGTTTAAAGAGAATGTAAAAGCTAGTTTAGTGCTAAGATATGAGTCTTGAGCCTGATTCCTCCAAATGCTAGGTTATCTTTTACAAGAGGCATTTCTGCTATATGGGCTCAAATGTCCAAGGCTTTTAAAATGCTTGTCACAGACTTCAAAGATAAAATTGTTTGATGCTTTTGGTGTAGGGTTTGCTTTGAGATTGTCGTTACCCGCCTCACTTGGACCGGATGAACGAAGAGCACCCGTTGGTTGAGAAAACATGAAAATTGTGATCACGTGAATTCACGTAGACATTATTCACCTATTGTGATTAGAGGAATAAGACATATCAAGATGTGAGAGAGTTGGAAAGCATGATAATAGTATGTATAAAAGAATGTGGTGTTAAAAGGTGTAAAAAACTGGAAGTCATTTTGAGTTCTTGGCCAGTGAACAAAACAAAGTTAAAATTCAAGTTACTTTTGACTTTTTTCTGTTGGTAAAATGCAGAGCAAAGCTAAAGATGATCATCAGCATCTATAAAACTATAATGCCACGCTTTTTTCTATTTATGTTGGAGGAGGGTATTTGTGATGTCATAGTTATCACTCGCACTCTTCACACCAGTGTTCGGAGCCAATGAAAAAAGTCAAGTCACCACCAGTGGTTCCATGGTGTAATGGTTAGCACTCTGGACTCTGAATCCAGCGATCCGAGTTCAAATCTCGGTGGAACCTTTCCTTTAGATAGCATTAATCTTAAGAAGCTAATATGTCAATTGGTCTGCGTGAAAAATAGTTCATGTCAAACATTTTAGAAGTCCCTAAATCATAATGTTCTTCCATAAAAGAATGAGCAACAGTCAGCCAAATTTGCAAATTTGTCTTCATTTCCCATTTTTACATCTAAAAAAACAAGGAAACAATTTAAGTGTCAAAAGTTAAACTTAATACATTCTGAAATATAATCACTTGCTTCTTTAGGGAAACTGTAATTCTTCATCCTATGATATAGAAACATTGATTGATATATTTTTTCATAAGATTGCTCGCAATTTAAAAAGCCGAATGAACAATACCCCAAGCATGTCTTCTTCTGTAGTTCTGTACACTGCAAACCAATAGCAGATTCCTTAAGTTTTACTTTCCTTGGATATAGAATCAAAAGTGTCAAATAAACGTCTGATTTGTTTAAAGAGAATGTAAAAGCTAGTTTAGTGCTAAGATATGAGTCTTGAGCCTGCTTCCTCCAAATGCTAGGTTATCTTTTACAAGAGGCATTTCTGCTATATGGGCTCAAATGTCCAAGGCTTTTAAAATGCTTGTCACAGACTTCAAAGATAAAATTGTTTGATGCTTTTGGTGTAGGGTTTGCTTTGAGATTGTCGTTACCCGCCTCACTTGGACCGGATGAACGAAGAGCACCCGTTGGTTGAGAAAACATGAAAATTGTGATCACGTGAATTCACGTAGACATTATTCACCTATTGTGATTAGAGGAATAAGACATATCAAGATGTGAGAGAGTTGGAAAGCATGATAATAGTATGTATCAAAGAATGTGGTGTTAAAAGGTGTAAAAAACTGGAAGTCATTTTGAGTTCTTGGCCAGTGAAGAAAACAAAGTTAAAATTCAAGTTACTTTAGACTTTTTTCTGTTGGTAAAATGCAGAGCAAAGCTAAAGATGATCATCAGCATCTATAAAACTATAATGCCACGCTTTTTTCTATTTATGTTGGAGGAGGGTATTTGTGATGTCATAGTTATCACTCGCACTCTTCACACCAGTGTTCGGAGCCAATGAAAAAAGTCAAGTCACCACCAGTGGTTCCATGGTGTAATGGTTAGCACTCTGGACTCTGAATCCAGCGATCCGAGTTCAAATCTCGGTGGAACCTTTCCTTTAGATAGCATTAATCTTAAGAAGCTAATATGTCAATTGGTCTGTGTGAAAAATAGTTCATGTCAAACATTTCCGAAGTCCCTAAATAATAATGTTCTTCCATAAAAGAATGAGCAACAGTCAGCCAAATTTGCAAATTTGTCTTCATTTCCCATTTTTACATCTAAAAAAACAAGGAAACAATTTAAGTATCAAAAGTTAAACTTAATACATTCAGAAATATAATCACTTGCTTCTTTAGGGAAACTGTAATTCTTCATCCTATGATATAGAAACATTGATTGATATATTTTTTCATAAGATTGCTCGCAATTTAAAAAGCCGAATGAACAATACCCCAAGCATGTCTTCTTCTGTAGTTCTGTACATTGCAAACCAATAGCAGATTCCTTAAGTTTTACTTTCCTTGGATATAGAATCAAAAGTGTCAAATAAACATCTGATTTGTTTAAAGAGAATGTAAAAGCTAGTTTAGTGGTAAGATATGAGTCTTGAGCCTATTTCCTCCAAATGCTAGGTTATCTTTTACAAGAGGCATTTCTGCTATATGGGGTCAAATGTCCAAGGCTTTTAAAATGCTTGTCACAGACTTTAAAGATAAAACTGTTTGATGCTTTTGGTGTAGGGTTTGCTTTGAGATTGTCGTTACCCGCCTCACTTGGACCGGATGAACGAAGAGCACCCGTTGGTTGAGAAAACATGAAAATTGTGATCACGTGAATTCACGTAGACATTATTCACCTATTGTGATTAGAGGAATAAGACATATCAAGATGTGAGAGAGTTGGAAAGCATGATAATAGTATGTATCAAAGAATGTGGTGTTAAAAGGTGTAAAAAAACTGGAAGTCATTTTGAGTTCTTGGCCAGTGAACAAAACAAAGTTAAAATTCAAGTTACTTTTGACTTTTTTCTGTTGGTAAAATGCAGAGCAAAGCTAAAGATGATCATCAGCATCTATAAAACTATAATGCCACCCTTTTTTTCTATTTATGTTGGAGGAGGGTATTTGTGATGTCATAGTTATCACTCGCACTCTTCACACCAGTGTTCGGAGCCAATGAAAAAAGTCAAGTCACCACCAGTGGTTCCATGGTGTAATGGTTAGCACTCTGGACTCTGAATCCAGCTATCCGAGTTCAAATCTCGGTGGAAACTTTCCTTTAGATAGCATTAATCTTAAGAAGCTAATATGTCAATTGGTCTGCGTGAAAAATAGTTCATGTCAAACATTTTAGAAGTCCCTAAATCATAATGTTCTTCCATAAAAGAATGAGCAACAGTCAGCCAAATTTGCAAATTTGTCTTCATTTCCCATTTTTACATCTAAAAAAACAAGGAAACAATTTAAGTGTCAAAAGTTAAACTTAATACATTCAGAAATATAATCACTTGCTTCTTTAGGGAAACTGTAATTCTTCATCCTATGATATAGAAACATTGATTGATATATTTTTTCATAAGATTGCTCGCAATTTAAAAAGCCGAATGAACAATACCCCAAGCATGTCTTCTTCTATAGTTCTGTACATTGCAAACCAATAGCAGATTCCTTAAGTTTTACTTTCCTTGGATATAGAATCAAAAGTGTCAAATAAACGTCTGATTTGTTTAAAGAGAATGTAAAAGCTAGTTTAGTGGTAAGATATGAGTCTTGAGCCTGATTCCTCCAAATGCTAGGTTATCTTTTACAAGAGGCATTTCTGCTATATGGGCTCAAATGTCCAAGGCTTTTAAAATGCTTGTCACAGACTTCAAAGATAAAATTGTTTGATGCTTTTGGTGTAGGGTTTGCTTTGAGATTGTCGTTACCCGCCTCACTTGGACCGGATGAACGAAGAGCACCCGTTGGTTGAGAAAACATGAAAATTGTGATCACGTGAATTCACGTAGACATTATTCACCTATTGTGATTAGAGGAATAAGACATATCAAGATGTGAGAGAGTTGGAAAGCATGATAATAGTATGTATAAAAGAATGTGGTGTTAAAAGGTGTAAAAAACTGGAAGTCATTTTGAGTTCTTGGCCAGTGAACAAAACAAAGTTAAAATTCAAGTTACTTTTGACTTTTTTCTGTTGGTAAAATGCAGAGCAAAGCTAAAGATGATCATCAGCATCTATAAAACTATAATGCCACCCTTTTTTCTATTTATGTTGGAGGAGGGTATTTGTAATGTCATAGTGATCACTCGCACTCTTCACACCAGTGTTCGGAGCCAATGAAAAAAATCAAGTCACCACCAGTGGTTCCATGGTGTAATGGTTAGCACTCTGGACTCTGAATCCAGCGATCCGAGTTCAAATCTCAGTGGAACCTTTCCTTTAGATAGCATTAATGTTAAGAAGCTAATATGTCAATTGGTCTGCGTGAAAAATAGTTCATGTCAAAAAATTTTAGAAGTCCCTAAATCATAATGTTCTTCCATAAAAGAATGAGCAACAGTCAGCCAAATTTGCAAATTTGTCTTCATTTCCCATTTTTACATCTAAAAAAACAAGGAAACAATTTAAGTGTCAAAAGTTAAACTTAATACATTCAGAAATATAATCACTTGCTTCTTTAGGGAAACTGTAATTCTTCATCCTATGATATAGAAACATTGATTGATATATTTTTTCATAAGATTGCTCGCAATTTAAAAAGCCGAATGAACAATACCCCAAGCATGTCTTCTTCTGTAGTTCTGTACATTGCAAACCAATAGCAGATTCCTTAAGTTTTACTTTCCTTGGATATAGAATCAAAAGTGTCAAATAAAGGTCTGATTTGTTTAAAGAGAATGTAAAAGCTAGTTTAGTGGTAAGATATGAGTCTTGAGCCTGATTCCTCCAAATGCTAGGTTATCTTTTACAAGAGGCATTTCTGCTATATGGGCTCAAATGTCCAAGGCTTTTAAAATGCTTGTCACAGACTTCAAAGATAAAATTGTTTGATGCTTTTGGTGTAGGGTTTGCTTTGAGATTGTCGTTACCCGCCTCACTTGGACCGGATGAACGAAGAGCACCCGTTGGTTGAGAAAACATGAAAATTGTGATCACGTGAATTCACGTAGACATTATTCACCTATTGTGATTAGAGGAATAAGACATATCAAGATGTGAGAGAGTTGGAAAGCATGATAATAGTATGTATAAAAGAATGTGGTGTTAAAAGGTGTAAAAAACTGGAAGTCATTTTGAGTTCTTGGCCAGTGAACAAAACAAAGTTAAAATTCAAGTTACTTTTGACTTTTTTCTGTTGGTAAAATGCAGAGCAAAGCTAAAGATGATCATCAGCATCTATAAAACTATAATGCCACCCTTTTTTCTATTTATGTTGGAGGAGGGTATTTGTAATGTCATAGTGATCACTCGCACTCTTCACACCAGTGTTCGGAGCCAATGAAAAAAATCAAGTCACCACCAGTGGTTCCATGGTGTAATGGTTAGCACTCTGGACTCTGAATCCAGCGATCCGAGTTCAAATCTCAGTGGAACCTTTCCTTTAGATAGCATTAATCTTAAGAAGCTAATATGTCAATTGGTCTGCGTGAAAAATAGTTCATGTCAAAAAATTTTAGAAGTCCCTAAATCATAATGTTCTTCCATAAAAGAATGAGCAACAGTCAGCCAAATTTGCAAATTTGTCTTCATTTCCCATTTTTACATCTAAAAAAACAAGGAAACAATTTAAGTGTCAAAAGTTAAACTTAATACATTCAGAAATATAATCACTTGCTTCTTTAGGGAAACTGTAATTCTTCATCCTATGATATAGAAACATTGATTGATATATTTTTTCATAAGATTGCTCGCAATTTAAAAAGCCGAATGAACAATACCCCAAGCATGTCTTCTTCTGTAGTTCTGTACATTGCAAACCAATAGCAGATTCCTTAAGTTTTACTTTCCTTGGATATAGAATCAAAAGTGTCAAATAAAGGTCTGATTTGTTTAAAGAGAATGTAAAAGCTAGTTTAGTGGTAAGATATGAGTCTTGAGCCTGATTCCTCCAAATGCTAGGTTATCTTTTACAAGAGGCATTTCTGCTATATGGGCTCAAATGTCCAAGGCTTTTAAAATGCTTGTCACAGACTTCAAAGATAAAATTGTTTGATGCTTTTGGTGAAGGGTTTGCTTTGAGATTGTCGTTACCCGCCTCACTTGGACCGGATGAACGAAGAGCACCCGTTGGTTGAGAAAACATGAAAATTGTGATCACGTGAATTCACGTAGACATTATTCACCTATTGTGATTAGAGGAATAAGACATATCAAGATGTGAGAGAGTTGGAAAGCATGATAATAGTATGTATAAAAGAATGTGGTGTTAAAAGGTGTAAAAAGCTGGAAGTCATTTTGAGTTCTTGGCCAGTGAACAAAACAAAGTTAAAATTCAAGTTACTTTTGACTTTTTTCTGTTGGTAAAATGCAGAGCAAAGCTAAAGATGATCATCAGCATCTATAAAACTATAATGCCACGCTTTTTTCTATTTATGTTGGAGGAGGGTATTTGTGATGTCATAGTTATCACTCGCACTCTTCACACCAGTGTTCGGAGCCAATGAAAAAAGTCTAGTCACCACCAGTGGTTCCATGGTGTAATGGTTAGCACTCTGGACTCTGAATCCAGCGATCCGAGTTCAAATCTCGGTGGAACCTTTCCTTTAGATAGCATTAATCTTAAGAAGCTAATATGTCAATTGGTCTGCGTGAAAAATAGTTCATGTCAAACATTTTAGAAGTCCCTAAATCATAATGTTCTTCCATAAAAGAATGAGCAACAGTCAGCCATATTTGCAAATTTGTCTTCATTTCCCATTTTTACATCTAAAAAAACAAGGAAACAATTTAAGTGTCAAAAGTTAAACTTAATACATTCTGAAATATAATCACTTGCTTCTTTAGGGAAACTGTAATTCTTCATCCTATGATATAGAAACATTGATTGATATATTTTTTCATAAGATTGCTCGCAATTTAAAAAGCCGAATGAACAATACCCCAAGCATGTCTTCTTCTGTAGTTCTGTACACTGCAAACCAATAGCAGATTCCTTAAGTTTTACTTTCCTTGGATATAGAATCAAAAGTGTCAAATAAACGTCTGATTTGTTTAAAGAGAATGTAAAAGCTAGTTTAGTGCTAAGATATGAGTCTTGAGCCTGCTTCCTCCAAATGCTAGGTTATCTTTTACAAGAGGCATTTCTGCTATATGGGCTCAAATGTCCAAGGCTTTTAAAATGCTTGTCACAGACTTCAAAGATAAAATTGTTTGATGCTTTTGGTGTAGGGTTTGCTTTGAGATTGTCGTTACCCGCCTCACTTGGACCGGATGAACGAAGAGCACCCGTTGGTTGAGAAAACATGAAAATTGTGATCACGTGAATTCACGTAGACATTATTCACCTATTGTGATTAGAGGAATAAGACATATCAAGATGTGAGAGAGTTGGAAAGCATGATAATAGTATGTATCAAAGAATGTGGTGTTAAAAGGTGTAAAAAACTGGAAGTCATTTTGAGTTCTTGGCCAGTGAACAAAACAAAGTTAAAATTCAAGTTACTTTAGACTTTTTTCTGTTGGTAAAATGCAGAGCAAAGCTAAAGATGATCATCAGCATCTATAAAACTATAATGCCACGCTTTTTTCTATTTATGTTGGAGGAGGGTATTTGTGATGTCATAGTTATCACTCGCACTCTTCACACCAGTGTTCGGAGCCAATGAAAAAAGTCAAGTCACCACCAGTGGTTCCATGGTGTAATGGTTAGCACTCTGGACTCTGAATCCAGCGATCCGAGTTCAAATCTCGGTGGAACCTTTCCTTTAGATAGCATTAATCTTAAGAAGCTAATATGTCAATTGGTCTGTGTGAAAAATAGTTCATGTCAAACATTTCCGAAATCCCTAAATAATAATGTTCTTCCATAAAAGAATGCGCAACAGTCAGCCAAATTTGCAAATTTGTCTTCATTTCCCATTTTTACATCTAAAAAAACAAGGAAACAATTTAAGTGTCAAAAGTTAAACTTAATACATTCAGAAATATAATCACTTGCTTCTTTAGGGAAACTGTAATTCTTCATCCTATGATATAGAAACATTGATTGATATATTTTTTCATAAGATTGCTCGCAATTTAAAAAGCCGAATGAACAATACCCCAAGCATGTCTTCTTCTGTAGTTCTGTACATTGCAAACCAATAGCAGATTCCTTAAGTTTTACTTTCCTTGGATATAGAATCAAAAGTGTCAAATAAACATCTGATTTGTTTAAAGAGAATGTAAAAGCTAGTTTAGTGGTAAGATATGAGTCTTGAGCCTATTTCCTCCAAATGCTAGGTTATCTTTTACAAGAGGCATTTCTGCTATATGGGGTCAAATGTCCAAGGCTTTTAAAATGCTTGTCACAGACTTTAAAGATAAAATTGTTTGATGCTTTTGGTGTAGGGTTTGCTTTGAGATTGTCGTTACCCGCCTCACTTGGACCGGATGAACGAAGAGCACCCGTTGGTTGAGAAAACATGAAAATTGTGATCACGTGAATTCACGTAGACATTATTCACCTATTGTGATTAGAGGAATAAGACATATCAAGATGTGAGAGAGTTGGAAAGCATGATAATAGTATGTATCAAAGAATGTGGTGTTAAAAGGTGTAAAAAAACTGGAAGTCATTTTGAGTTCTTGGCCAGTGAACAAAACAAAGTTAAAATTCAAGTTACTTTTGACTTTTTTCTGTTGGTAAAATGCAGAGCAAAGCTAAAGATGATCATCAGCATCTATAAAACTATAATGCCACCCTTTTTTTCTATTTATGTTGGAGGAGGGTATTTGTGATGTCATAGTTATCACTCGCACTCTTCACACCAGTGTTCGGAGCCAATGAAAAAAGTCAAGTCACCACCAGTGGTTCCATGGTGTAATGGTTAGCACTCTGGACTCTGAATCCAGCTATCCGAGTTCAAATCTCGGTGGAAACTTTCCTTTAGATAGCATTAATCTTAAGAAGCTAATATGTCAATTGGTCTGCGTGAAAAATAGTTCATGTCAAACATTTTAGAAGTCCCTAAATCATAATGTTCTTCCATAAAAGAATGAGCAACAGTCAGCCAAATTTGCAAATTTGTCTTCATTTCCCATTTTTACATCTAAAAAAACAAGGAAACAATTTAAGTGTCAAAAGTTAAACTTAATACATTCAGAAATATAATCACTTGCTTCTTTAGGGAAACTGTAATTCTTCATCCTATGATATAGAAACATTGATTGATATATTTTTTCATAAGATTGCTCGCAATTTAAAAAGCCGAATGAACAATACCCCAAGCATGTCTTCTTCTATAGTTCTGTACATTGCAAACCAATAGCAGATTCCTTAAGTTTTACTTTCCTTGGATATAGAATCAAAAGTGTCAAATAAACGTCTGATTTGTTTAAAGAGAATGTAAAAGCTAGTTTAGTGGTAAGATATGAGTCTTGAGCCTGATTCCTCCAAATGCTAGGTTATCTTTTACAAGAGGCATTTCTGCTATATGGGCTCAAATGTCCAAGGCTTTTAAAATGCTTGTCACAGACTTCAAAGATAAAATTGTTTGATGCTTTTGGTGTAGGGTTTGCTTTGAGATTGTCGTTACCCGCCTCACTTGGACCGGATGAACGAAGAGCACCCGTTGGTTGAGAAAACATGAAAATTGTGATCACGTGAATTCACGTAGACATTATTCACCTATTGTGATTAGAGGAATAAGACATATCAAGATGTGAGAGAGTTGGAAAGCATGATAATAGTATGTATAAAAGAATGTGGTGTTAAAAGGTGTAAAAAACTGGAAGTCATTTTGAGTTCTTGGCCAGTGAACAAAACAAAGTTAAAATTCAAGTTACTTTTGACTTTTTTCTGTTGGTAAAATGCAGAGCAAAGCTAAAGATGATCATCAGCATCTATAAAACTATAATGCCACCCTTTTTTCTATTTATGTTGGAGGAGGGTATTTGTAATGTCATAGTGATCACTCGCACTCTTCACACCAGTGTTCGGAGCCAATGAAAAAAATCAAGTCACCACCAGTGGTTCCATGGTGTAATGGTTAGCACTCTGGACTCTGAATCCAGCGATCCGAGTTCAAATCTCAGTGGAACCTTTCCTTTAGATAGCATTAATGTTAAGAAGCTAATATGTCAATTGGTCTGCGTGAAAAATAGTTCATGTCAAAAAATTTTAGAAGTCCCTAAATCATAATGTTCTTCCATAAAAGAATGAGCAACAGTCAGCCAAATTTGCAAATTTGTCTTCATTTCCCATTTTTACATCTAAAAAAACAAGGAAACAATTTAAGTGTCAAAAGTTAAACTTAATACATTCAGAAATATAATCACTTGCTTCTTTAGGGAAACTGTAATTCTTCATCCTATGATATAGAAACATTGATTGATATATTTTTTCATAAGATTGCTCGCAATTTAAAAAGCCGAATGAACAATACCCCAAGCATGTCTTCTTCTGTAGTTCTGTACATTGCAAACCAATAGCAGATTCCTTAAGTTTTACTTTCCTTGGATATAGAATCAAAAGTGTCAAATAAAGGTCTGATTTGTTTAAAGAGAATGTAAAAGCTAGTTTAGTGGTAAGATATGAGTCTTGAGCCTGATTCCTCCAAATGCTAGGTTATCTTTTACAAGAGGCATTTCTGCTATATGGGCTCAAATGTCCAAGGCTTTTAAAATGCTTGTCACAGACTTCAAAGATAAAATTGTTTGATGCTTTTGGTGAAGGGTTTGCTTTGAGATTGTCGTTACCCGCCTCACTTGGACCGGATGAACGAAGAGCACCCGTTGGTTGAGAAAACATGAAAATTGTGATCACGTGAATTCACGTAGACATTATTCACCTATTGTGATTAGAGGAATAAGACATATCAAGATGTGAGAGAGTTGGAAAGCATGATAATAGTATGTATAAAAGAATGTGGTGTTAAAAGGTGTAAAAAGCTGGAAGTCATTTTGAGTTCTTGGCCAGTGAACAAAACAAAGTTAAAATTCAAGTTACTTTTGACTTTTTTCTGTTGGTAAAATGCAGAGCAAAGCTAAAGATGATCATCAGCATCTATAAAACTATAATGCCACCCTTTTTTCTATTTATGTTGGAGGAGGGTATTTGTGATGTCATAGTTATCACTCGCACTCTTCACACCAGTGTTCGGAGCCAATGAAAAAAGTCAAGTCACCACCAGTGGTTCCATGGTGTAATGGTTAGCACTTTGGACTCTGAATCCAGTGATCCGAGTTCAAATCTCGGTGGAACCTTTCCTTTAGATAGCATTAATCTTAAGAAGCTAATATGTCAATTGGTCTGCGTGAAAAATAGTTCATGTCAATCATTTTAGAAGTCCCTAAATCATAATGTTCTTCCATAAAAGAATGAGCAACAGTCAGCCAAATTTGCAAATTTGTCTTCATTTCCCATTTTTACATCTAAAAAAACAAGGAAACAATTTAAGTGTCAAAAGTTAAACTTAATACATTCAGAAATATAATCACTTGCTTCTTTAGGGAAACTGTAATTCTTCATCCTATGATATAGAAACATTGATTGATATATTTTTTCATAAGATTGCTCGCAATTTAAAAAGCCGAATGAACAATACCCCAAGCATGTCTTCTTCTGTAGTTCTGTACATTGCAAACCAATAGCAGATTCCTTAAGTTTTACTTTCCTTGGATATAGAATCAAAAGTGTCAAATAAACGTCTGATTTGTTTAAAGAGAATGTAAAAGCTAGTTTAGTGGTAAGATATGAGTCTTGAGCCTGATTCCTCCAAATGCTAGGTGATCTTTTACAAGAGGCATTTCTGCTATATGGGCTCAAATGTCCAAGGCTTTTAAAATGCTTGTCACAGACTTCAAAGATAAAATTTTTGATGCTTTTGGTGTAGGGTTTGCTTTGAAATTGTCGTTACCCGCCTCATTTGGACCGGATGAACGAAGAGCACCCGTTGGTTGAGAAAACATGAAAATTGTGATCACGTGAATTCACGTAGACATTATTTACCTATTGTGATTAGAGGAATAAGACATATCAAGATGTGAGAGAGTTCGAAAGCATGATAATAGTATTTATAAAAGAATGTGGTGTTAAAAGGTGTAAAAAACTGGAAGTCGTTTTGAGTTCTTGGCCAGTGAACAAAACAAAGTTAAAATTCAGGTTACTTTTGACTTTTTTCTGTTGGTAAAATGCAGAGCAAAGCTAAAGATGATCATCAGCATCTATAAAACTATAATGCCACCCTTTTTTCTATTTATGTTGGAGGAGGGTATTTGTGATGTCATAGTTATCACTGGCACTCTTCACACCAGTGTTCGGAGCCAATGAAAAAAACCAAGTCACCACCAGTGGTTCCATGGTGTAATGGTTAGCACTCTGGACTCTGAATCCAGCGATCTGAGTTCAAATCTCGGTGGAACCTTTCCTTTAGATAGCATTAATCTTAAGAAGCTAATATGTCAATTGGTCTGCGTGAAAAATAGTTCATGTCAAACATTTTAGAAGTCCCTAAATCATAATGTTCTTCCATAAAAGCATGAGTAACAGTCAGCCAAATTTGCAAATTTGTCTTCATTTCCCATTTTTACATCTAAAAAAACAAGGAAACAATTTAAGTGTCAAAAGTTAAACTTAATACATTCAGAAATATAATCACTTGCTTCTTTAGGGAAACTGTAATTCTTCATCCTATGATATAGAAACATTGATTGATATATTTTTTCATAAGATTGCTCGCAATTTAAAAAGCTGAATGAACAATACCCCAAGCATGTCTTCTTCTGTAGTTCTGTACATTGCAAACCAATAGCAGATTCCTTAAATTTTACTTTCCTTGGATATAGAATCAAAAGTGTCAAATAAACGTCTGATTTTTTTAAAGAGAATGTAAAAGCTAGTTTAGTGGTAAGATATGAGTCTTGAGCCTATTTCCTCCAAATGCTAGGTTATCTTTTACAAGAGGCATTTCTGCTATATGGGCTCAAATGTCCAAGGCTTTTAAAATGCTTGTCACAGACTTCAAAGATAAAATTGTTTGATGCTTTTGGTGTAGGGTTTGCTTTGAGATTGTCGTTACCCGCCTCACTTGGACCGGATGAACGAAGAGCACCCGTTGGTTGAGAAAACATGAAAATTGTGATCACGTGAATTCACGTAGACATTATTCACCTATTGTGATTAGAGGAATAAGACATATCAAGATGTGAGAGAGTTGGAAAGCATGATAATAGTATGTATCAAAGAATGTGGTGTTAAAAGGTGTAAAAAAACTGGAAGTCATTTTGAGTTCTTGGCTAGTGAACAAAACAAAGTTAAAATTCAAGTCACTTTTGACTTTTTTCTGTTGGTAAAATGCAGAGCAAAGCTAAAGATGATCATCAGCATCTATAAAACTATAATGCCACCCTTTTTTTCTATTTATGTTGGAGGAGGGTATTTGTGATGTCATAGTTATCACTCGCACTCTTCACACCAGTGTTCGGAGCCAATGAAAAAAGTCAAGACACCACCAGTGGTTCCATGGTGTAATGGTTAGCTCTCTGGACTCTGAATCCAGCGATCCGAGTTCAAATCTCGGTGGAACTTTTCCTTTAGATAGCATTAATCTTAAGAAGCTAATATGTCAATTGGTCTGCGTGAAAAATAGTTCATGTCAATCATTTTAGAAGTCCCTAAATCATAATGTTCTTCCATAAAAGAATGAGCAACAGTCAGCCAAATTTGCAAATTTGTCTTCATTTCCCATTTTTACATCTAAAAAAACAAGGAAACAATTTAAGTGTCAAAAGTTAAACTTAATACATTCAGAAATATAATCACTTGCTTCTTTAGGGAAACTGTAATTCTTCATCCTATGATATAGAAACATTGATTGATATATTTTTTCATAAGATTGCTCGCAATTTAAAAAGCCGAATGAACAATACCCCAAGCATGTCTTCTTCTGTAGTTCTGTACACTGCAAACCAATAGCAGATTCCTTAAGTTTTACTTTCCTTGGATATAGAATCAAAAGTGTCAAATAAACGTCTGATTTGTTTAAAGAGAATGTAAAAGCTAGTTTAGTGCTAAGATATGAGTCTTGAGCCTGCTTCCTCCAAATGCTAGGTTATCTTTTACAAGAGGCATTTCTGCTATATGGGCTCAAATGTCCAAGGCTTTTAAAATGCTTGTCACAGACTTCAAAGATAAAATTGTTTGATGCTTTTGGTGTAGGGTTTGCTTTGAGATTGTCGTTACCCGCCTCACTTGGACCGGATGAACGAAGAGCACCTGTTGGTTGAGAAAACATGAAAATTGTGATCACGTGAATTCACGTAGACATTATTCACCTATTGTGATTAGAGGAATAAGACATATCAAGATGTGAGAGAGTTGGAAAGCATGATAATAGTATGTATCAAAGAATGTGGTGTTAAAAGGTGTAAAAAACTGGAAGTCATTTTGAGTTCTTGGCCAGTGAACAAAACAAAGTTAAAATTCAAGTTACTTTTGACTTTTTTCTGTTGGTAAAATGCAGAGCAAAGCTAAAGATGATCATCAGCATCTATAAAACTATAATGCCACGTTTTTTTCTCTTTATGTTGGAGGAGGGTATTTGTGATGTCATAGTTATCACTCGCACTCTTCACACCAGTGTTCGGAGCCAATGAAAAAAGTCAAGTCACCACCAGTGGTTCCATGGTGTAATGGTTAGCACTCTGGACTCTGAATCCAGCGATCCGAGTTCAAATCTCGGTGGAACCTTTCCTTTAAATAGCATTAATCTTAAGAAGCTAATATGTCAATTGGTCTGCGTGAAAAATAGTTCATGTCAAACATTTTAGAAGTCCCTAAATCATAATGTTCTTCCATAAAAGAATGAGCAACAGTCAGCCAAATTTGCAAATTTGTCTTCATTTCCCATTTTTACATCTAAAAAAACAAGGAAACAATTTAAGTGTCAAAAGTTAAACTTAATACATTCAGAAATATAATCACTTGCTTCTTTAGGGAAACTGTAATTCTTCATCCTATGATATAGAAACATTGATTGATATATTTTTTCATAAGATTGCTCGCAATTTAAAAAGCCGAATGAACAATACCCCAAGCATGTCTTCTTCTGTAGTTCTGTACACTGCAAACCAATAGCAGATTCCTTAAGTTTTACTTTCCTTGGATATAGAATCAAAAGTGTCAAATAAACGTCTGATTTGTTTAAAGAGAATGTAAAAGCTAGTTTAGTGCTAAGATATGAGTCTTGAGCCTGCTTCCTCCAAATGCTAGGTTATCTTTTACAAGAGGCATTTCTGCTATATGGGCTCAAATGTCCAAGGCTTTTAAAATGCTTGTCACAGACTTCAAAGATAAAATTGTTTGATGCTTTTGGTGTAGGGTTTGCTTTGAGATTGTCGTTACCCGCCTCACTTGGACCGGATGAACGAAGAGCACCCGTTGGTTGAGAAAACATGAAAATTGTGATCACGTGAATTCACGTAGACATTATTCACCTATTGTGATTAGAGGAATAAGACATATCAAGATGTGAGAGAGTTGGAAAGCATGATAATAGTATGTATAAAAGAATGTGGTGTTAAAAGGTGTAAAAAACTGGAAGTCATTTTGAGTTCTTGGCCAGTGAACAAAACAAAGTTAAAATTCAAGTTACTTTAGACTTTTTTCTGTTGGTAAAATGCAGAGCAAAGCTAAAGATGATCATCAGCATCTATAAAACTATAATGCCACGCTTTTTTCTATTTATGTTGGAGGAGGGTATTTGTGATGTCATAGTTATCACTCGCACTCTTCACACCAGTGTTCGGAGCCAATGAAAAAAGTCAAGTCACCACCAGTGGTTCCATGGTGTAATGGTTAGCACTCTGGACTCTGAATCCAGCGATCCGAGTTCAAATCTCAGTGGAACCTTTCCTTTAGATAGCATTAATCTTAAGAAGCTAATATGTCAATTGGTCTGTGTGAAAAATAGTTCATGTCAAACATTTCCGAAGTCCCTAAATAATAATGTTCTTCCATAAAAGAATGAGCAACAGTCAGCCAAATTTGCAAATTTGTCTTCATTTCCCATTTTTACATCTAAAAAAACAAGGAAACAATTTAAGTGTCAAAAGTTAAACTTAATACATTCAGAAATATAATCACTTGCTTCTTTAGGGAAACTGTAATTCTTCATCCTATGATATAGAAACATTGATTGATATATTTTTTCATAAGATTGCTCGCAATTTAAAAAGCCGAATGAACAATACCCCAAGCATGTCTTCTTCTGTAGTTCTGTACATTGCAAACCAATAGCAGATTCCTTAAGTTTTACTTTCCTTGGATATAGAATCAAAAGTGTCAAATAAACATCTGATTTGTTTAAAGAGAATGTAAAAGCTAGTTTAGTGGTAAGATATGAGTCTTGAGCCTATTTCCTCCAAATGCTAGGTTATCTTTTACAAGAGGCATTTCTGCTATATGGGGTCAAATGTCCAAGGCTTTTAAAATGCTTGTCACAGACTTTAAAGATAAAATTGTTTGATGCTTTTGGTGTAGGGTTTGCTTTGAGATTGTCGTTACCCGCCTCACTTGGACCGGATGAACGAAGAGCACCCGTTGGTTGAGAAAACATGAAAATTGTGATCACGTGAATTCACGTAGACATTATTCACCTATTGTGATTAGAGGAATAAGACATATCAAGATGTGAGAGAGTTGGAAAGCATGATAATAGTATGTATCAAAGAATGTGGTGTTAAAAGGTGTAAAAAAACTGGAAGTCATTTTGAGTTCTTGGCCAGTGAACAAAACAAAGTTAAAATTCAAGTTACTTTTGACTTTTTTCTGTTGGTAAAATGCAGAGCAAAGCTAAAGATGATCATCAGCATCTATAAAACTATAATGCCACGTTTTTTTCTCTTTATGTTGGAGGAGGGTATTTGTGATGTCATAGTTATCACTCGCACTCTTCACACCAGTGTTCGGAGCCAATGAAAAAAGTCAAGTCACCACCAGTGGTTCCATGGTGTAATGGTTAGCACTCTGGACTCTGAATCCAGCGATCCGAGTTCAAATCTCGGTGGAACCTTTCCTTTTGATAGCATTAATCTTAAGAAGCTAATATGTCAATTGGTCTGCGTGAAAAATAGTTCATGTCAAACATTTTAGAAGTCCCTAAATCATAATGTTCTTCCATAAAAGAATGAGCAACAGTCAGCCAAATTTGCAAATTTGTCTTCATTTCCCATTTTTACATCTAAAAAAACAAGGAAACAATTTAAGTGTCAAAAGTTAAACTTAATACATTCAGAAATATAATCACTTGCTTCTTTAGGGAAACTGTAATTCTTCATCCTATGATATAGAAACATTGATTGATATATTTTTTCATAAGATTGCTCGCAATTTAAAAAGCCGAATGAACAATACCCCAAGCATGTCTTCTTCTGTAGTTCTGTACACTGCAAACCAATAGCAGATTCCTTAAGTTTTACTTTCCTTGGATATAGAATCAAAAGTGTCAAATAAACGTCTGATTTGTTTAAAGAGAATGTAAAAGCTAGTTTAGTGCTAAGATATGAGTCTTGAGCCTGCTTCCTCCAAATGCTAGGTTATCTTTTACAAGAGGCATTTCTGCTATATGGGCTCAAATGTCCAAGGCTTTTAAAATGCTTGTCACAGACTTCAAAGATAAAATTGTTTGATGCTTTTGGTGTAGGGTTTGCTTTGAGATTGTCGTTACCCGCCTCACTTGGACCGGATGAACGAAGAGCACCCGTTGGTTGAGAAAACATGAAAATTGTGATCACGTGAATTCACGTAGACATTATTCACCTATTGTGATTAGAGGAATAAGACATATCAAGATGTGAGAGAGTTGGAAAGCATGATAATAGTATGTATAAAAGAATGTGGTGTTAAAAGGTGTAAAAAACTGGAAGTCATTTTGAGTTCTTGGCCAGTGAACAAAACAAAGTTAAAATTCAAGTTACTTTAGACTTTTTTCTGTTGGTAAAATGCAGAGCAAAGCTAAAGATGATCATCAGCATCTATAAAACTATAATGCCACGCTTTTTTCTATTTATGTTGGAGGAGGGTATTTGTGATGTCATAGTTATCACTCGCACTCTTCACACCAGTGTTCGGAGCCAATGAAAAAAGTCAAGTCACCATCAGTGGTTCCATGGTGTAATGGTTAGCACTCTGGACTCTGAATCCAGCGATCCGAGTTCAAATCTCGGTGGAACCTTTCCTTTAGATAGCATTAATCTTAAGAAGCTAATATGTCAGTTGGTCTGCGTGAAAAATAGTTCATGTCAAACATTTTAGAAGTCCCTAAATCATAATGTTCTTCCATAAAAGCATGAGCAACAGTCAGCCAAATTTGCAAATTTGTCTTCATTTCCCATTTTTACATCTAAAAAAACAAGGAAACAATTTAAGTGTCAAAAGTTAAACTTAATACATTCAGAAATATAATCACTTGCTTCTTTAGGGAAACTGTAATTCTTCATCCTATGATATAGAAACATTGATTGATATATTTTTTCATAAGATTGCTCGCAATTTAAAAAGCCGAATGAACAATACCCCAAGCATGTCTTCTTCTATAGTTCTGTACATTGCAAACCAATAGCAGATTCCTTAAGTTTTACTTTCCTTGGATATAGAATCAAAAGTGTCAAATAAACGTCTGATTTGTTTAAAGAGAATGTAAAAGCTAGTTTAGTGCTAAGATATGAGTCTTGAGCCTGATTCCTCCAAATGCTAGGTTATCTTTTACAAGAGGCATTTCTGCTATATGGGCTCAAATGTCCAAGGCTTTTAAAATGCTTGTCACAGACTTCAAAGATAAAATTGTTTGATGCTTTTGGTGTAGGGTTTGCTTTGAGATTGTCGTTAACCGCCTCACTTGGACCGGATGAACGAAGAGCACCCGTTGGTTGAGAAAACATGAAAATTGTGATCACGTGAATTCACGTAGACATTATTCACCTATTGTGATTAGAGGAATAAGACATATCAAGATGTGAGAGAGTTGGAAAGCATGATAATAGTATGTATCAAAGAATGTGGTGTTAAAAGGTGTAAAAAACTGGAAGTAATTTTGAGTTCTTGGCCAGTGAACAAAACAAAGTTAAAATTCAAGTTACTTTTGACTTTTTTCTGTTGGTAAAATGCAGAGCAAAGCTAAAGATGATCATCAGCATCTATAAAACTATAATGCCACGCTTTTTTCTATTTATGTTGGAGGAGGGTATTTGTGATGTCATAGTTATCACTCGCACTCTTCACACCAGTGTTCGGAGCCAATGAAAAAAGTCAAGTCACCACCAGTGGTTCCATGGTGTAATGGTTAGCACTCTGGACTCTGAATCCAGCGATCCGAGTTCAAATCTCGGTGGAACCTTTCCTTTAGATAGCATTAATCTTAAGAAGCTAATATGTCAATTGGTCTGCGTGAAAAATAGTTCATGTCAAACATTTTAGAAGTCCCTAAATCATAATGTTCTTCCATAAAAGAATGAGCAACAGTCAGCCAAATTTGCAAATTTGTCTTCATTTCCCATTTTTACATCTAAAAAAACAAGGAAACAATTTAAGTGTCAAAAGTTAAACTTAATACATTCTGAAATATAATCACTTGCTTCTTTAGGGAAACTGTAATTCTTCATCCTATGATATAGAAACATTGATTGATATATTTTTTCATAAGATTGCTCGCAATTTAAAAAGCCGAATGAACAATACCCCAAGCATGTCTTCTTCTGTAGTTCTGTACACTGCAAACCAATAGCAGATTCCTTAAGTTTTACTTTCCTTGGATATAGAATCAAAAGTGTCAAATAAACGTCTGATTTGTTTAAAGAGAATGTAAAAGCTAGTTTAGTGCTAAGATATGAGTCTTGAGCCTGCTTCCTCCAAATGCTAGGTTATCTTTTACAAGAGGCATTTCTGCTATATGGGCTCAAATGTCCAAGGCTTTTAAAATGCTTGTCACAGACTTCAAAGATAAAATTGTTTGATGCTTTTGGTGTAGGGTTTGCTTTGAGATTGTCGTTACCCGCCTCACTTGGACCGGATGAACGAAGAGCACCCGTTGGTTGAGAAAACATGAAAATTGTGATCACGTGAATTCACGTAGACATTATTCACCTATTGTGATTAGAGGAATAAGACATATCAAGATGTGAGAGAGTTGGAAAGCATGATAATAGTATGTATCAAAGAATGTGGTGTTAAAAGGTGTAAAAAACTGGAAGTCATTTTGAGTTCTTGGCCAGTGAACAAAACAAAGTTAAAATTCAAGTTACTTTTGACTTTTTTCTGTTGGTAAAATGCAGAGCAAAGCTAAAGATGATCATCAGCATCTATAAAACTATAATGCCACGTTTTTTTCTCTTTATGTTGGAGGAGGGTATTTGTGATGTCATAGTTATCACTCGCACTCTTCACACCAGTGTTCGGAGCCAATGAAAAAAGTCAAGTCACCACCAGTGGTTCCATGGTGTAATGGTTAGCACTCTGGACTCTGAATCCAGCGATCCGAGTTCAAATCTCGGTGGAACCTTTCCTTTAGATAGCATTAATCTTAAGAAGCTAATATGTCAATAGGTCTGCGTGAAAAATAGTTCATGTCAAACATTTTAGAAGTCCCTAAATCATAATGTTCTTCCATAAAAGAATGAGCAACAGTCAGCCAAATTTGCAAATTTGTCTTCATTTCCCATTTTTACATCTAAAAAAACAAGGAAACAATTTAAGTGTCAAAAGTTAAACTTAATACATTCAGAAATATAATCACTTGCTTCTTTAGGGAAACTGTAATTCTTCATCCTATGATATAGAAACATTGATTGATATATTTTTTCATAAGATTGCTCGCAATTTAAAAAGCCGAATGAACAATACCCCAAGCATGTCTTCTTCTGTAGTTCTGTACACTGCAAACCAATAGCAGATTCCTTAAGTTTTACTTTCCTTGGATATAGAATCAAAAGTGTCAAATAAACGTCTGATTTGTTTAAAGAGAATGTAAAAGCTAGTTTAGTGCTAAGATATGAGTCTTGAGCCTGCTTCCTCCAAATGCTAGGTTATCTTTTACAAGAGGCATTTCTGCTATATGGGCTCAAATGTCCAAGGCTTTTAAAATGCTTGTCACAGACTTCAAAGATAAAATTGTTTGATGCTTTTGGTGTAGGGTTTGCTTTGAGATTGTCGTTACCCGCCTCACTTGGACCGGATGAACGAAGAGCACCCGTTGGTTGAGAAAACATGAAAATTGTGATCACGTGAATTCACGTAGACATTATTCACCTATTGTGATTAGAGGAATAAGACATATCAAGATGTGAGAGAGTTGGAAAGCATGATAATAGTATGTATAAAAGAATGTGGTGTTAAAAGGTGTAAAAAACTGGAAGTCATTTTGAGTTCTTGGCCAGTGAACAAAACAAAGTTAAAATTCAAGTTACTTTAGACTTTTTTCTGTTGGTAAAATGCAGAGCAAAGCTAAAGATGATCATCAGCATCTATAAAACTATAATGCCACGCTTTTTTCTATTTATGTTGGAGGAGGGTATTTGTGATGTCATAGTTATCACTCGCACTCTTCACACCAGTGTTCGGAGCCAATGAAAAAAGTCAAGTCACCACCAGTGGTTCCATGGTGTAATGGTTAGCACTCTGGACTCTGAATCCAGCGATCCGAGTTCAAATCTCGGTGGAACCTTTCCTTTAGATAGCATTAATCTTAAGAAGCTAATATGTCAATTGGTCTGCGTGAAAAATAGTTCATGTCAAACATTTTAGAAGTCCCTAAATCATAATGTTCTTCCATAAAAGAATGAGCAACAGTCAGCCAAATTTGCAAATTTGTCTTCATTTCCCATTTTTACATCTAAAAAAACAAGGAAACAATTTAAGTGTCAAAAGTTAAACTTAATACATTCTGAAATATAATCACTTGCTTCTTTAGGGAAACTGTAATTCTTCATCCTATGATATAGAAACATTGATTGATATATTTTTTCATAAGATTGCTCGCAATTTAAAAAGCCGAATGAACAATACCCCAAGCATGTCTTCTTCTGTAGTTCTGTACACTGCAAACCAATAGCAGATTCCTTAAGTTTTACTTTCCTTGGATATAGAATCAAAAGTGTCAAATAAACGTCTGATTTGTTTAAAGAGAATGTAAAAGCTAGTTTAGTGCTAAGATATGAGTCTTGAGCCTGCTTCCTCCAAATGCTAGGTTATCTTTTACAAGAGGCATTTCTGCTATATGGGCTCAAATGTCCAAGGCTTTTAAAATGCTTGTCACAGACTTCAAAGATAAAATTGTTTGATGCTTTTGGTGTAGGGTTTGCTTTGAGATTGTCGTTACCCGCCTCACTTGGACCGGATGAACGAAGAGCACCCGTTGGTTGAGAAAACATGAAAATTGTGATCACGTGAATTCACGTAGACATTATTCACCTATTGTGATTAGAGGAATAAGACATATCAAGATGTGAGAGAGTTGGAAAGCATGATAATAGTATGTATCAAAGAATGTGGTGTTAAAAGGTGTAAAAAACTGGAAGTCATTTTGAGTTCTTGGCCAGTGAACAAAACAAAGTTAAAATTCAAGTTACTTTTGACTTTTTTCTGTTGGTAAAATGCAGAGCAAAGCTAAAGATGATCATCAGCATCTATAAAACTATAATGCCACGTTTTTTTCTCTTTATGTTGGAGGAGGGTATTTGTGATGTCATAGTTATCACTCGCACTCTTCACACCAGTGTTCGGAGCCAATGAAAAAAGTCAAGTCACCACCAGTGGTTCCATGGTGTAATGGTTAGCACTCTGGACTCTGAATCCAGCGATCCGAGTTCAAATCTCGGTGGAACCTTTCCTTTAGATAGCATTAATCTTAAGAAGCTAATATGTCAATTGGTCTGCGTGAAAAATAGTTCATGTCAAACATTTTAGAAGTCCCTAAATCATAATGTTCTTCCATAAAAGAATGAGCAACAGTCAGCCAAATTTGCAAATTTGTCTTCATTTCCCATTTTTACATCTAAAAAAACAAGGAAACAATTTAAGTGTCAAAAGTTAAACTTAATACATTCAGAAATATAATCACTTGCTTCTTTAGGGAAACTGTAATTCTTCATCCTATGAAATAGAAACATTGATTGATATATTTTTTCATAAGATTGCTCGCAATTTAAAAAGCCGAATGAACAATACCCCAAGCATGTCTTCTTCTGTAGTTCTGTACATTGCAAACCAATAGCAGATTCCTTAAGTTTTACTTTCCTTGGATATAGAATCAAAAGTGTCAAATAAACGTCTGATTTGTTTAAAGAGAATGTAAAAGCTAGTTTAGTGGTAAGATATGAGTCTTGAGCCTGATTCCTCCAAATGCTAGGTGATCTTTTACAAGAGGCATTTCTGCTATATGGGCTCAAATGTCCAAGGCTTTTAAAATGCTTGTCACAGACTTCAAAGATAAAATTGTTTGATGCTTTTGGTGTAGGGTTTGCTTTGAAATTGTCGTTACCCGCCTCATTTGGACCGGATGAACGAAGAGCACCCGTTGGTTGAGAAAACATGAAAATTGTGATCACGTGAATTCACGTAGACATTATTTACCTATTGTGATTAGAGGAATAAGACATATCAAGATGTGAGAGAGTTCGAAAGCATGATAATAGTATTTATAAAAGAATGTGGTGTTAAAAGGTGTAAAAAACTGGAAGTCGTTTTGAGTTCTTGGCCAGTGAACAAAACAAAGTTAAAATTCAGGTTACTTTTGACTTTTTTCTGTTGGTAAAATGCAGAGCAAAGCTAAAGATGATCATCAGCATCTATAAAACTATAATGCCACCCTTTTTTCTATTTATGTTGGAGGAGGGTATTTGTGATGTCATAGTTATCACTGGCACTCTTCACACCAGTGTTCGGAGCCAATGAAAAAAACCAAGTCACCACCAGTGGTTCCATGGTGTAATGGTTAGCACTCTGGACTCTGAATCCAGCGATCTGAGTTCAAATCTCGGTGGAACCTTTCCTTTAGATAGCATTAATCTTAAGAAGCTAATATGTCAATTGGTCTGCGTGAAAAATAGTTCATGTCAAACATTTTAGAAGTCCCTAAATCATAATGTTCTTCCATAAAAGCATGAGTAACAGTCAGCCAAATTTGCAAATTTGTCTTCATTTCCCATTTTTACATCTAAAAAAACAAGGAAACAATTTAAGTGTCAAAAGTTAAACTTAATACATTCAGAAATATAATCACTTGCTTCTTTAGGGAAACTGTAATTCTTCATCCTATGATATAGAAACATTGATTGATATATTTTTTCATAAGATTGCTCGCAATTTAAAAAGCCGAATGAACAATACCCCAAGCATGTCTTCTTCTGTAGTTCTGTACATTGCAAACCAATAGCAGATTCCTTAAATTTTACTTTCCTTGGATATAGAATCAAAAGTGTCAAATAAACGTCTGATTTGTTTAAAGAGAATGTAAAAGCTAGTTTAGTGGTAAGATATGAGTCTTGAGCCTATTTCCTCCAAATGCTAGGTTATCTTTTACAAGAGGCATTTCTGCTATATGGGCTCAAATGTCCAAGGCTTTTAAAATGCTTGTCACAGACTTCAAAGATAAAATTGTTTGATGCTTTTGGTGTAGGGTTTGCTTTGAGATTGTCGTTACCTGCCTCACTTGGACCGGATGAACGAAGAGCACCCGTTGGTTGAGAAAACATGAAAATTGTGATCACGTGAATTCACGTAGACATTATTCACCTATTGTGATTAGAGGAATAAGACATATCAAGATGTGAGAGAGTTGGAAAGCATGATAATAGTATGTATCAAAGAATGTGGTGTTAAAAGGTGTAAAAAAACTGGAAGTCATTTTGAGTTCTTGGCTAGTGAACAAAACAAAGTTAAAATTCAAGTCACTTTTGACTTTTTTCTGTTGGTAAAATGCAGAGCAAAGCTAAAGATGATCATCAGCATCTATAAAACTATAATGCCACCCTTTTTTTCTATTTATGTTGGAGGAGGGTATTTGTGATGTCATAGTTATCACTCGCACTCTTCACACCAGTGTTCGGAGCCAATGAAAAAAGTCAAGTCACCACCAGTGGTTCCATGGTGTAATGGTTAGCTCTCTGGACTCTGAATCCAGCGATCCGAGTTCAAATCTCGGTGGAACTTTTCCTTTAGATAGCATTAATCTTAAGAAGCTAATATGTCAATTGGTCTGCGTGAAAAATAGTTCATGTCAAACATTTTAGAAGTCCCTAAATCATAATGTTCTTCCATAAAAGAATGAGCAACAGTCAGCCAAATTTGCAAATTTGTCTTCATTTCCCATTTTTACATCTAAAAAAACAAGGAAACAATTTAAGTGTCAAAAGTTAAACTTAATACATTCAGAAATATAATCACTTGCTTCTTTAGGGAAACTGTAATTCTTCATCCTATGATATAGAAACATTGATTGATATATTTTTTCATAAGATTGCTCGCAATTTAAAAAGCCGAATGAACAATACCCCAAGCATGTCTTCTTCTGTAGTTCTGTACATTGCAAACCAATAGCAGATTCCTTAAGTTTTACTTTCCTTGGATATAGAATCAAAAGTGTCAAATAAACGTCTGATTTGTTTAAAGAGAATGTAAAAGCTAGTTTAGTGGTAAGATATGAGTCTTGAGCCTGATTCCTCCAATTGCTAGGTTATCTTTTACAAGAGGCATTTCTGCTATATGGGCTCAAATGTCCAAGGCTTTTAAAATGCTTGTCACAGACTTCAAAGATAAAATTGTTTATTAGCAATAAGGCACGGCCTTCGCCTTGTCATTGAACACGAATGTAACAGCCGCTTATCATGCAACTCAATGTCAGCTACTCATTAGTACCCACATACATGATTTGTACAGACCAATACGAAGCCCAGCTGAGTGTGAATATATGGTATACCTCTACGAGGTCTCATCGCTACTCTTCTTGCATTGACAGGCTATTGTCCAGATAACTAACAGGTATTGTGACACTTGGGAAAACAACTAGATTTTGGTGGTTTCCCGAGAATTACCGTTAATTTGAGTTTAATAACATACATCTATGATCGTTGGAATGTCACACAATTCAATTGGACCAGTAGAACTTATCAACATCCTTAATCCTTGATACCAACTATCACTTATAGGACACTCGATATGTTTTAAAGCATGTTAGTTATCTCATTTTTTATCTCATTTTTTACTCTTGTCAATGCTTGGGTCTTTATAGCTATATTTATTATAGTTAAAATTGTACTATTATTCCTATATAGAGCAATGTACACATTTATACTTGTGTATAGATTCTTAACTCACATCATATTCAGAACAATGTATAAAAGACCTTTATGAGCATGTACTTGTACTGTGTAAAAGTTGTAAATCTGTAATATTGTACGAACTTTATTTCGTTTACACCCCCCCCCCTTTTTCTTTTCTGTATCCCCCTTTCTATCTATTTTTTATATGCAAAACTTCAATAAAAATCAGACCTTGAAAAAAAAAAAAGATAAAATTGTTTGATGCTTTTGGTGTAGGGTTTGCTTTGAAATTGTCGTTAACCGCCTCATTTGGACCGGATGAACGAAGAGCACCCGTTGGTTGAGAAAACATGAAAATTGTGATCACGTGAATTCACGGAGACATTATTCACCTATTGTGATTAGAGGAATAAGACATATCAAGATGTGAGAGAGTTTGAAAGCATGATAATAGTATGTATAAAAGAATGTGGTGTTAAAAGGTGTAAAAAACTGGAAGTCATTTTGAGTTCTTGGCCAGTGAACAAAACAAAGTTAAAATTCAAGTTACTTTTGACTTTTTTCTGTTGGTAAAATGCAGAGCAAAGCTAAAGATGATCATCAGCATCTATAAAACTATAATGCCACCCTTTTTTCTATTTATGTTGGAGGAGGGTATTTGTAATGTCATAGTGATCACTCGCACTCTTCACACCAGTGTTCGGAGCCAATGAAAAATATCAAGTCACCACCAGTGGTTCCATGGTGTAATGGTTAGCACTCTGGACTCTGAATCCAGCGATCCGAGTTCAAATCTCGGTGGAACCTTTCCTTTAGATAGCATTAATCTTAAGAAGCTAATATGTCAATTGGTCTGCGTGAAAAATAGTTCATGTCAAACATTTTAGAAGTCCCTAAATCATAATGTTCTTCCATAAAAGCATGAGCAACAGTCAGCCAAATTTGCAAATTTGTCTTCATTTCCCATTTTTACATCTAAAAAAACAAGGAAACAATTTAAGTGTCAAAAGTTAAACTTAATACATTCAGAAATATAATCACTTGCTTCTTTAGGGAAACTGTAATTCTTCATCCTATGATATAGAAACATTGATTGATATATTTTTTCATAAGATTGCTCGCAATTTAAAAAGCCGAATGAACAATACCCCAAGCATGTCTTCTTCTGTAGTTCTGTACATTGCAAACCAATAGCAGATTCCTTAAGTTTTACTTTCCTTGGATATAGAATCAAAAGTGTCAAATAAATGTCTGATTTGTTTAAAGAGAATGTAAAAGCTAGTTTAGTGGTAAGATATGAGTCTTGAGCCTATTTCCTCCAAATGCTAGGTTATCTTTTACAAGAGGCATTTCTGCTATATGGGGTCAAATGTCCAAGGCTTTTAAAATGCTTGTCACAGACTTCAAAGATAAAATTGTTTGATGCTTTTGGTGTAGGGTTTGCTTTGAGATTGTCGTTACCCGCCTCACTTGGACCGGATGAACGAAGAGCACCCGTTGGTTGAGAAAACATGAAAATTGTGATCACGTGAATTCACGTAGACATTATTCACCTATTGTGATTAGAGGAATAAGACATATCAAGATGTGAGAGAGTTGGAAAGCATGATAATAGTATGTATAAAAGAATGTGGTGTTAAAAGGTGTAAAAAACTGGAAGTCATTTTGAGTTCTTGGCCAGTGAACAAAACAAAGTTAAAATTCAAGTTACTTTTGACTTTTTTCTGTTGGTAAAATGCAGAGCAAAGCTAAAGATGATCATCAGCATCTATAAAACTATAATGCCACCCTTTTTTCTATTTATGTTGGAGGAGGGTATTTGTAATGTCATAGTGATCACTCGCACTCGTCACACCAGTGTTTGGAGCCAATGAAAAATATCAAGTCACCACCAGTGGTTCCATGGTGTAATGGTTAGCACTCTGGACTCTGAATCCAGCGATCCGAGTTCAAATCTCGGTGGAACCTTTCCTTTAGATAGCATTAATCTTAAGAAGCTAATATGTCAATTGGTCTGCGTGAAAAATAGTTCATGTCAAACATTTTAGAAGTCCCTAAATCATAATGTTCTTCCATAAAAGCATGAGCAACAGTCAGCCAAATTTGCAAATTTGTCTTCATTTCCCATTTTTACATCTAAAAAAACAAGGAAACAATTTAAGTGTCAAAAGCTAAACTTAATACATTCAGAAATATAATCACTTGCTTCTTTAGGGAAACTGTAATTCTTCATCCTATGATATAGAAACATTGATTGATATATTTTTTCATAAGATTGCTCGCAATTTAAAAAGCCGAATGAACAATACCCCAAGCATGTCTTCTTCTGTAGTTCTGTACATTGCAAACCAATAGCAGATTCCTTAAGTTTTACTTTCCTTGGATATAGAATCAAAAGTGTCAAATAAATGTCTGATTTGTTTAAAGAGAATGTAAAAGCTAGTTTAGTGGTAAGATATGAGTCTTGAGCCTATTTCCTCCAAATGCTAGGTTATCTTTTACAAGAGGCATTTCTGCTATATGGGGTCAAATGTCCAAGGCTTTTAAAATGCTTGTCACAGACTTCAAAGATAAAATTGTTTGATGCTTTTGGTGTAGGGTTTGCTTTGAGATTGTCGTTACCCGCCTCACTTGGACCGGATGAACGAAGAGCACCCGTTGGTTGAGAAAACATGAAAATTGTGATCACGTGAATTCACGTAGACATTATTCACCTATTGTGATTAGAGGAATAAGACATATCAAGATGTGAGAGAGTTGGAAAGCATGATAATAGTATGTATAAAAGAATGTGGTGTTAAAAGGTGTAAAAAACTGGAAGTCATTTTGAGTTCTTGGCCAGTGAACAAAACAAAGTTAAAATTCAAGTTACTTTTGACTTTTTTCTGTTGGTAAAATGCAGAGCAAAGCTAAAGATGATCATCAGCATCTATAAAACTATAATGCCACCCTTTTTTTTCTATTTATGTTGGAGGAGGGTATTTGTGATGTCATATTTATCACTCGCACTCTTCACACCAGTGTTCGGAGCCAATGAAAAAAGTCAAGTCACCACCAGTGGTTCCATGGTGTAATGGTTAGCACTCTGGAATCTGAATCCAGCGATCCGAGTTCAAATCTCGGTGGAACCTTTCCTTTAGATAGCATTAATCTTAAGAAGCTAATATGTCAATTGGTCTGCGTGAAAAATAGTTCATGTCAAACATTTTAGAAGTCCCTAAATAATAATGTTCTTCCATAAAAGCATGAGCAACAGTCAGCCAAATTTGCAAATTTGTCTTCATTTCCCATTTTTACATCTAAAAAAACAAGGAAACAATTTAAGTGTCAAAAGTTAAACTTAATACATTCAGAAATATAATCACTTGCTTCTTTAGGGAAACTGTAATTCTTCATCCTATGATATAGAAACATTGATTGATATATTTTTTCATAAGATTGCTCGCAATTTAAAAAGCCGAATGAACAATACCCCAAGCATGTCTTCTTCTGTAGTTCTGTACATTGCAAACCAATAGCAGATTCCTTAAGTTTTACTTTCCTTGGATATAGAATCAAAAGTGTCAAATAAATGTCTGATTTGTTTAAAGAGAATGTAAAAGCTAGTTTAGTGGTAAGATATGAGTCTTGAGCCTGATTCCTCCAAATGCTAGGTGATCTTTTACAAGAGGCATTTCTGCTATATGGGCTCAAATGTCCAAGGCTTTTAAAATGCTTGTCACAGACTTCAAAGATAAAATTGTTTGATGCTTTTGGTGTAGGGTTTGCTTTGAAATTGTCGTTACCCGCCTCATTTGGACCGGATGAACGAAGAGCACCCGTTGGTTGAGAAAACATGAAAATTGTGATCACGTGAATTCACGTAGACATTATTTACCTATTGTGATTAGAGGAATAAGACATATCAAGATGTGAGAGAGTTTGAAAGCATGATAATAGTATGTATAAAAGAATGTGGTGTTAAAAGGTGTAAAAAACTGGAAGTCATTTTGAGTTCTTGGCCAGTGAACAAAACAAAGTTAAAATTCAAGTTACTTTTGACTTTTTTCTGTTGGTAAAATGCAGAGCAAAGCTAAAGATGATCATCAGCATCTATAAAACTATAATGCCACCCTTTTTTTCTATTTATGTTGGAGGAGGGTATTTGTGATGTCATAGTGATCACTCGCACTCTTCCACCAGTATTCGGAGCCAATGAAAAAAACCAAGTCACCACCAGTGGTTCCATGGTGTAATGGTTAGCACTCTGGACTCTGAATCCAGCGATCCGAGTTCAAATCTCGGTGGAACCTTTCCTTTAGATAGCATTAATCTTAAGAAGCTAATATGTCAATTGGTCTGCGTGAAAAATAGTTCATGTCAAACATTTTAGAAGTCCCTAAATCATAATGTTCTTCCATAAAAGCATGAGCAACAGTCAGCCAAATTTGCAAATTTGTCTTCATTTCCCATTTTTACATCTAAAAAAACAAGGAAACAATTTAAGTGTCAAAAGCTAAACTTAATACATTCAGAAATATAATCACTTGCTTCTTTAGGGAAACTGTAATTCTTCATCCTATGATATAGAAACATTGATTGATATATTTTTTCATAAGATTGCTCGCAATTTAAAAAGCCGAATGAACAATACCCCAAGCATGTCTTCTTCTGTAGTTCTGTACATTGCAAACCAATAGCAGATTCCTTAAGTTTTACTTTCCTTGGATATAGAATCAAAAGTGTCAAATAAACGTCTGATTTGTTTAAAGAGAATGTAAAAGCTAGTTTAGTGGTAAGATATGAGTCTTGAGCCTGATTCCTCCAAATGCTAGGTTATCTTTTACAAGAGGCATTTCTGCTATATGGGCTCAAATGTCCAAGGCTTTTAAAATGCTTGTCACAGACTTCAAAGATAAAATTGTTTGATGCTTTTGGTGTAGGGTTTGCTTTGAGATTGTCGTTACCCGCCTCACTTGGACCGGATGAACGAAGAGCACCCGTTGGTTCAGAAAACATGAAAATTGTGATCACGTGAATTCACTTAGACATTATTCACCTATTGTGATTAGAGGAATAAGACATATCAAGATGTGAGAGAGTTGGAAAGCATGATAATAGTATGTATAAAAGAATGTGGTGTTAAAAGGTGTAAAAAACTGGAAGTCATTTTGAGTTCTTGGCCAGTGAACAAAACAAAGTTAAAATTCAAGTTACTTTTGACTTTTTTCTGTTGGTAAAATGCAGAGCAAAGCTAAAGATGATCATCAGCATCTATAAAACTATAATGCCACCCTTTTTTTCTATTTATGTTGGAGGAGGGTATTTGTGATGTCATAGTGATCACTCGCACTCTTCACACCAGTGTTCGGAGCCAATGAAAAAAATCAAGTGACCGCCAGTGGTTCCATGGTGTAATGGTTAGCACTCTGGACTCTGAATCCAGCGATCCGAGTTCAAATCTCGGTGGAACCTTTCCTTTAGATAGAATTAATCTTAAGAAGCTAATATGTCAATTGGTCTGCGTGAAAAATAGTTCATGTCAAACATTTTAGAAGTCCCTATATCATAATGTTCTTCCATAAAAGCATGAGCAACAGTCAGCCAAATTTGCAAATTTGTCTTCATTTCCCATTTTTACATCTAAAAAAACAAGGAAACAATTTAAGTGTCAAAAGCTAAACTTAATACATTCAGAAATATAATCACTTGCTTCTTTAGGGAAACTGTAATTCTTCATCCTATGATATAGAAACATTGATTGATATATTTTTTCATAAGATTGCTCGCAATTTAAAAAGCCGAATGAACAATACCCCAAGCATGTCTTCTTCTGTAGTTCTGTACATTGCAAACCAATAGCAGATTCCTTAAGTTTTACTTTCCTTGGATATAGAATCAAAAGTGTCAAATGAACGTCTGATTTGTTTAAAGAGAATGTAAAAGCTAGTTTAGTGGTAAGATATGAGTCTTGAGCCTGATTCCTCCAATTGCTAGGTTATCTTTTACAAGAGGCATTTCTGCTATATGGGCTCAAATGTCCAAGGCTTTTAAAATGCTTGTCACAGACTTCAAAGATAAAATTGTTTATTAGCAATAAGGCACGGCCTTCGCCTTGTCATTGAACACGAATGTAACAGCCGCTTATCATGCAACTCAATGTCAGCTACGCATTAGTACCCACATACATGATTTGTACAGACCAATACGAAGCCCAGCTGAGTGTGAATATATGGTATACCTCTACGAGGTCTCATCGCTACTCTTCTTGCATTGACAGGCTATTGTCCAGATAACTAACAGGTATTGTGACACTTGGGAAAACAACTAGATTTTGGTGGTTTCCCGAGAATTACCGTTAATTTGAGTTTAATAACATACATCTATGATCGTTGGAATGTCACACAATTCAATTGGACCAGTAGAACTTATCAACATCCTTAATCCTTGATACCAACTATCACTTATAGGACACTCGATATGTTTTAAAGCATGTTAGTTATCTCATTTTTTATCTCATTTTTTACTCTTGTCAATGCTTGGGTCTTTATAGCTATATTTATTATAGTTAAAATTGTACTATTATTCCTATATAGAGCAATGTACACATTTATACTTGTGTATAGATTCTTAACTCACATCATATTCAGAACAATGTATAAAAGACCTTTATGAGCATGTACTTGTACTGTGTAAAAGTTGTAAATCTGTAATATTGTACGAACTTTATTTCGTTTACACCCGCCCCCCCCTTTTTCTTTTCTGTATCCCCCTTTCTATCTATTTTTTATATGCAAAACTTCAATAAAAATCAGACCTTGAAAAAAAAAAAAAGATAAAATTGTTTGATGCTTTTGGTGTAGGGTTTGCTTTGAAATTGTCGTTACCCGCCTCATTTGGACCGGATGAACGAAGAGCACCCGTTGGTTGAGAAAACATGAAAATTGTGATCACGTGAATTCACGGAGACATTATTCACCTATTGTGATTAGAGGAATAAGACATATCAAGATGTGAGAGAGTTTGAAAGCATGATAATAGTATGTATAAAAGAATGTGGTGTTAAAAGGTGTAAAAAACTGGAAGTCATTTTGAGTTCTTGGCCAGTGAACAAAACAGAGTTAAAATTCAAGTTACTTTTGACTTTTTTCTGTTGGTAAAATGCAGAGCAAAGCTAAAGATGATCATCAGCATCTATAAAACTATAATGCCACCCTTTTTTCTATTTATGTTGGAGGAGGGTATTTGTGATGTCATAGTGATCACTCGCACTCTTCCACCAGTGTTCGGAGCCAATGAAAAAAATCAAGTCACCACCTGTGGTTCCATGGTGTAATGGTTAGCACTCTGGACTCTGAATCCAGCGATCCGAGTTCAAATCTCGCTGGAACCTTTCCTTTAGATAGCATTAATCTTAAGAAGCTAATATGTCAATTGGTCTGCGTGAAAAATAGTTCATGTCAAACATTTTAGAAGTCCCTAAATCATAATGTTCTTCCATAAAAGCATGAGCAACAGTCAGCCAAATTTGCAAATTTGTCTTCATTTCCCATTTTTACATCTAAAAAAACAAGGAAACAATTTAAGTGTCAAAAGCTAAACTTAATACATTCAGAAATATAATCACTTGCTTCTTTAGGGAAACTGTAATTCTTCATCCTATGATATAGAAACATTGATTGATATATTTTTTCATAAGATTGCTCGCAATTTAAAAAGCCGAATGAACAATACCCCAAGCATGTCTTCTTCTGTAGTTCTGTACATTGCAAACCAATAGCAGATTCCTTAAGTTTTACTTTCCTTGGATATAGAATCAAAAGTGTCAAATAAACGTCTGATTTGTTTAAAGAGAATGTAAAAGCTAGTTTAGTGGTAAGATATGAGTCTTGAGCCTGATTCCTCCAAATGCTAGGTTATCTTTTACAAGAGGCATTTCTGCTATATGGGCTCAAATGTCCAAGGCTTTTAAAATGCTTGTCACAGACTTCAAAGATAAAATTGTTTGATGCTTTTGGTGTAGGGTTTGCTTTGAGATTGTCGTTACCCGCCTCACTTGGACCGGATGAACGAAGAGCACCCGTTGGTTGAGAAAACATGAAAATTGTGATCACGTGAATTCACGTAGACATTATTCACCTATTGTGATTAGAGGAATAAGACATATCAAGATGTGAGAGAGTTGGAAAGCATGATAATAGTATGTATAAAAGAATGTGGTGTTAAAAGGTGTAAAAAACTGGAAGTCATTTTGAGTTCTTGGCCAGTGAACAAAACAAAGTTAAAATTCAAGTTACTTTTGACTTTTTTCTGTTGGTAAAATGCAGAGCAAAGCTAAAGATGATCATCAGCATCTATAAAACTATAATGCCACCCTTTTTTTCTATTTATGTTGGAGGAGGGTATTTGTGATGTCATAGTGATCACTCGCACTCTTCACACCAGTGTTCGGAGCCAATGAAAAAAATCAAGTGACCACCAGTGGTTCCATGGTGTAATGGTTAGCACTCTGGACTCTGAATCCAGCGATCCGAGTTCAAATCTCGGTGGAACCTTTCCTTTAGATAGAATTAATCTTAAGAAGCTAATATGTCAATTGGTCTGCGTGAAAAATAGTTCATGTCAAACATTTTAGAAGTCCCTATATCATAATGTTCTTCCATAAAAGCATGAGCAACAGTCAGGCAAATTTGTCTTCATTTCCCATTTTTACATCTAAAAAAACAAGGAAACAATTTAAGTGTCAAAAGTTAAACTTAATACATTCAGAAATATAATCACTTGCTTCTTTAGGGAAACTGTAATTCTTCATCCTATGATATAGAAACATTGATTGATATATTTTTTCATAAGATTGCTCGCAATTTAAAAAGCCGAATGAACAATACCCCAAGCATGTCTTCTTCTGTAGTTCTGTACATTGCAAACCAATAGCAGATTCCTTAAGTTTTACTTTCCTTGGATATAGAATCAAAAGTGTCAAATAAACGTCTGATTTGTTTAAAGAGAATGTAAAAGCTAGTTTAGTGGTAAGATATGAGTCTTGAGCCTGATTCCTCCAAATGCTAGGTTATCTTTTACAAGAGGCATTTCTGCTATATGGGCTCAAATGTCCAAGGCTTTTAAAATGCTTGTCACAGACTTCAAAGATAAAATTGTTTGATGCTTTTGGTGTAGGGTTTGATTTGAGATTGTCGTTACCCGCCTCACTTGGACCGGATGAACGAAGAGCACCCGTTGGTTGAGAAAACATGAAAATTGTGATCACGTGAATTCACAGAGACATTATTCACCTATTGTGATTAGAGGAATAAGACATATCAAGATGTGAGAGAGTTGGAAAGCATGATAATAGTATGTATAAAAGAATGTGGTGTTAAAAGGTGTAAAAAACTGGAAGTCATTTTGAGTTCTTGGCCAGTGAACAAAACAAAGTTAAAATTCAAGTTACTTTTGACTTTTTTCTGTTGGTAAAATGCAGAGCAAAGCTAAAGATGATCATCAGCATCTATAAAACTATAATGCCACTTTTTTTTTCTATTTATGTTGGAGGAGGGTATTTGTGATGTCATAGTTATCACTCGCACTCTTCACACCAGTGTTCGGAGCCAATGAAAAAAATCAAGTCACCACCAGTGGTTCCATGGTGTAATGGTTAGCACTCTGGACTCTGAATCCAGCGATCCGAGTTCAAATCTCGGTGGAACCTTTCCTTTAGATAGCATTAATCTTAAGAAGCTAATATGTCAATTGGTCTGCGTGAAAAATAGTTCATGTCAAACATTTTGGAAGTCCCTAAATCATAATGTTCTTCCATAAAAGCATGAGCAACAGTCAGCCAAATTTGCAAATTTGTCTTCATTTCCCATTTTTACATCTAAAAAAACAAGGAAACAATTTAAGTGTCAAAAGCTAAACTTAATACATTCAGAAATATAATCACTTGCTTCTTTAGGGAAACTGTAATTCTTCATCCTATGATATAGAAACATTGATTGATATATTTTTTCATAAGATTGCTCGCAATTTAAAAAGCCGAATGAACAATACCCCAAGCATGTCTTCTTCTGTAGTTCTGTACATTGCAAACCAATAGCAGATTCCTTAAGTTTTACTTTCCTTGGATATAGAATCAAAAGTGTCAAATAAACGTCTGATTTGTTTAAAGAGAATGTAAAAGCTAGTTTAATGGTAAGATATGAGTCTTGAGCCTGATTCCTCCAAATGCTAGGTTATCTTTTACAAGAGGCATTTCTGCTATATGGGCTCAAATGTCCAAGGCTTTTAAAATGCTTGTCACAGACTTCAAAGATAAAATTGTTTGATGCTTTTGGTGTAGGGTTTGCTTTGAGATTGTCGTTACCCGCCTCACTTGGACCGGATGAACGAAGAGCACCCGTTGGTTGAGAAAACATGAAAATTGTGATCACGTGAATTCACGTAGACATTATTCACCTATTGTGATTAGAGGAATAAGACATATCAAGATGTGAGAGAGTTGGAAAGCATGATAATAGTATGTATAAAAGAATGTGGTGTTAAAAGGTGTAAAAAACTGGAAGTCATTTTGAGTTCTTGGCCAGTGAACAAAACAAAGTTAAAATTCAAGTTACTTTTGACTTTTTTCTGTTGGTAAAATGCAGAGCAAAGCTAAAGATGATCATCAGCATCTATAAAACTATAATGCCACCCTTTTTTTCTATTTATGTTGGAGGAGGGTATTTGTGATGTCATAGTGATCACTCGCACTCTTCACACCAGTGTTCGGAGCCAATGAAAAAAATCAAGTGACCACCAGTGGTTCCATGGTGTAATGGTTAGCACTCTGGACTCTGAATCCAGCGATCCGAGTTCAAATCTCGGTGGAACCTTTCCTTTAGATAGAATTAATCTTAAGAAGCTAATATGTCAATTGGTCTGCGTGAAAAATAGTTCATGTC
Source organism: Pelobates fuscus (assembly GCF_036172605.1). Taxonomy (NCBI): domain Eukaryota; kingdom Metazoa; phylum Chordata; class Amphibia; order Anura; family Pelobatidae; genus Pelobates; species Pelobates fuscus. The sequence goes on from NC_086328.1 coordinate 74,501,624, forward strand.
AAACATTTTAGAAGTCCCTATATCATAATGTTCTTCCATAAAAGCATGAGCAACAGTCAGGCAAATTTGTCTTCATTTCCCATTTTTACATCTAAAAAAACAAGGAAACAATTTAAGTTTCAAAAGTTAAACTTAATACATTCAGAAATATAATCACTTGCTTCTTTAGGGAAACTGTAATTCTTCATCCTATGATATAGAAACATTAATTGATATATTTTTTCATAAGATTGCTCGCAATTTAAAAAGCCGAATGAACAATACCCCAAGCATGTCTTCTTCTGTAGTTCTGTACATTGCAAACCAATAGCAGATTCCTTAAGTTTTACTTTCCTTGGATATAGAATCAAAAGTGTCAAATAAACGTCTGATTTGTTTAAAGAGAATGTAAAAGCTAGTTTAGTGGTAAGATATGAGTCTTGAGCCTGATTCCTCCAAATGCTAGGTTATCTTTTACAAGAGGCATTTCTGCTATATGGGCTCAAATGTCCAAGGCTTTTAAAATGCTTGTCACAGACTTCAAAGATAAAATTGTTTGATGCTTTTGGTGTAGGGTTTGCTTTGAGATTGTCGTTACCCGCCTCACTTGGACCGGATGAACGAAGAGCACCCGTTGGTTGAGAAAACATGAAAATTGTGATCACGTGAATTCACGTAGACATTATTCACCTATTGTGATTAGAGGAATAAGACATATCAAGATGTGAGAGAGTTGGAAAGCATGATAATAGTATGTATAAAAGAATGTGGTGTTAAAAGGTGTAAAAAACTGGAAGTCATTTTGAGTTCTTGGCCAGTGAACAAAACAAAGTTAAAATTCAAGTTACTTTTGACTTTTTTCTGTTGGTAAAATGCAGAGCAAAGCTAAAGATGATCATCAGCATCTATAAAACTATAATGCCCCCCCTTTTTTTCTATTTATGTTGGAGGAGGGTATTTGTGATGTCATAGTTATCACTCGCACTCTTCACACCAGTGTTCGGAGCCAATGAAAAAAGTCAAGTCACCACCAGTGGTTCCATGGTGTAATGGTTAGCACTCTGGACTCTGAATCCAGCGATCCGAGTTCAAATCTCGGTGGAACCTTTCCTTTAGATAGCATTAATCTTAAGAAGCTAATATGTCAATTGGTCTGCGTGAAAAATAGTTCATGTCAAACATTTTAGAAGTCCCTAAATCATAATGTTCTTCCATAAAAGCATGAGCAACAGTCAGCCAAATTTTCAAATTTGTCTTCATTTCCCATTTTTACATCTAAAAAAACAAGGAAACAATTTAAGTGTCAAAAGTTAAACTTAATACATTCAGAAATATAATCACTTGCTTCTTTAGGGAAACTGTAATTCTTCATCCTATGATATAGAAACATTGATTGATATATTTTTTCATAAGATTGCTCGCAATTTAAAAAGCCGAATGAACAATACCCCAAGCATGTCTTCTTCTGTAGTTCTGTACATTGCAAACCAATAGCAGATTCCTTAAGTTTTACTTTCCTTGGATATAGAATCAAAAGTGTCAAATAAACGTCCGATTTGATTAAAGAGAATGTAAAAGCTAGTTTAGTGGTAAGATATGAGTCTTGAGCCTGATTCCTCCAAATGCTAGGTTATCTTTTACAAGAGGCATTTCTGCTATATGGGCTCAAATGTCCAAGGCTTTTAAAATGCTTGTCACAGACTTCAAAGATAAAATTGTTTGATGCTTTTGGTGTAGGGTTTGCTTTGAGATTGTCGTTACCCGCCTCACTTGGACCGGATGAACGAAGAGCACCCGTTGGTTGAGAAAACATGAAAATTGTGATCACGTGAATTCACGGAGACATTATTCACCTATTGTGATTAGAGGAATAAGACATATCAAGATGTGAGAGAGTTGGAAAGCATGATAATAGTATGTATAAAAGAATGTGGTGTTAAAAGGTGTAAAAAACTGGAAGTCATTTTGAGTTCTTGGCCAGTGAACAAAACAAAGTTAAAATTCAAGTTACTTTTGACTTTTTTCTGTTGGTAAAATGCAGAGCAAAGCTAAAGATGATCATCAGCATCTATAAAACTATAATGCCACCCTTTTTTCTATTTATGTTGGAGGAGGGTATTTGTGATGTCATAGTTATCACTCGCACTCTTCACACCAGTGTTCGGAGCCAATGAAAAAAGTCAAGTCACCACCATTGGTTCCATGGTGTAATGGTTAGCACTCTGGACTCTGAATCCAGCGATCCGAGTTCAAATCTCGGTGGAACCTTTCCTTTAGATAGCATTAATCTTAAGAAGCTAATATGTCAATTGGTCTGCGTGAAAAATAGTTCATGTCAAACATTTTAGAAGTCCCTAAATCATAATGTTCTTCCATAAAAGCATGAGCAACAGTCAGCCAAATTTGCAAATTTGTCTTCATTTCCCATTTTTACATCTAAAAAAACAAGGAAACAATTTAAGTGTCAAAAGTTAAACTTAATACATTCAGAAATATAATCACTTGCTTCTTTAGGGAAACTGTAATTCTTCATCCTATGATATAGAAACATTGATTGATATATTTTTTCATAAGATTGCTCGCAATTTAAAAAGCCGAATGAACAATACCCCAAGCATGTCTTCTTCTGTAGTTCTGTACATTGCAAACCAATAGCAGATTCCTTAAGTTTTACTTTCCTTGGATATAGAATCAAAAGTGTCAAATAAACGTCTGATTTGTTTAAAGAGAATGTAAAAGCTAGTTTAGTGGTAAGATATGAGTCTTGAGCCTGATTCCTCCAAATGCTAGGTTATCTTTTACAAGAGGCATTTCTGCTATATGGGCTCAAATGTCCAAGGCTTTTAAAATGCTTGTCACAGACTTCAAAGATAAAATTGTTTGATGCTTTTGGTGTAGGGTTTGCTTTGAGATTGTCGTTACCCGCCTCACTTGGACCGGATGAACGAAGAGCACCCGTTGGTTGAGAAAACATGAAAATTGTGATCACGTGAATTCACGTAGACATTATTCACCTATTGTGATTAGAGGAATAAGACATATCAAGATGTGAGAGAGTTGGAAAGCATGATAATAGTATGTATAAAAGAATGTGGTGTTAAAAGGTGTAAAAAACTGGAAGTCATTTTGAGTTCTTGGCCAGTGAACAAAACAAAGTTAAAATTCAAGTTACTTTTGACTTTTTTCTGTTGGTAAAATGCAGAGCAAAGCTAAAGATGATCATCAGCATCTATAAAACTATAATGCCCCCCCTTTTTTTTCTATTTATGTTGGAGGAGGGTATTTGTGATGTCATAGTTATCACTCGCACTCTTCACACCAGTGTTCGGAGCCAATGAAAAAAGTCAAGTCACCACCAGTGGTTCCATGGTGTAATGGTTAGCACTCTGGACTCTGAATCCAGCGATCCGAGTTCAAATCTCGGTGGAACCTTTCCTTTAGATAGCATTAATCTTAAGAAGCTAATATGTCAATTGGTCTGCGTGAAAAATAGTTCATGTCAAACATTTTAGAAGTCCCTAAATCATAATGTTCTTCCATAAAAGCATGAGCAACAGTCAGCCAAATTTTCAAATTTGTCTTCATTTCCCATTTTTACATCTAAAAAAACAAGGAAACAATTTAAGTGTCAAAAGTTAAACTTAATACATTCAGAAATATAATCACTTGCTTCTTTAGGGAAACTGTAATTCTTCATCCTATGATATAGAAACATTGATTGATATATTTTTTCATAAGATTGCTCGCAATTTAAAAAGCCGAATGAACAATACCCCAAGCATGTCTTCTTCTGTAGTTCTGTACATTGCAAACCAATAGCAGATTCCTTAAGTTTTACTTTCCTTGGATATAGAATCAAAAGTGTCAAATAAACGTCCGATTTGATTAAAGAGAATGTAAAAGCTAGTTTAGTGGTAAGATATGAGTCTTGAGCCTGATTCCTCCAAATGCTAGATTATCTTTTACAAGAGGCATTTCTGCTATATGGGCTCAAATGTCCAAGGCTTTTAAAATGCTTGTCACAGACTTCAAAGATAAAATTGTTTGATGCTTTTGGTGTAGGGTTTGCTTTGAGATTGTCGTTACCCGCCTCACTTGGACCGGATGAACGAAGAGCACCCGTTGGTTGAGAAAACATGAAAATTGTGATCACGTGAATTCACGTAGACATTATTCACCTATTGTGATTAGAGGAATAAGACATATCAAGATGTGAGAGAGTTGGAAAGCATGATAATAGTATGTATAAAAGAATGTGGTGTTAAAAGGTGTAAAAAACTGGAAGTCATTTTGAGTTCTTGGCCAGTGAACAAAACAAAGTTAAAATTCAAGTTACTTTTGACTTTTTTCTGTTGGTAAAATGCAGAGCAAAGCTAAAGATGATCATCAGCATCTATAAAACTATAATGCCCCCCCTTTTTTTCTATTTATGTTGGAGGAGGGTATTTGTGATGTCATAGTTATCACTCGCACTCTTCACACCAGTGTTCGGAGCCAATGAAAAAAGTCAAGTCACCACCAGTGGTTCCATGGTGTAATGGTTAGCACTCTGGACTCTGAATCCAGCGATCCGAGTTCAAATCTCGGTGGAACCTTTCCTTTAGATAGCATTAATCTTAAGAAGCTAATATGTCAATTGGTCTGCGTGAAAAATAGTTCATGTCAAACATTTTAGAAGTCCCTAAATCATAATGTTCTTCCATAAAAGCATGAGCAACAGTCAGCCAAATTTTCAAATTTGTCTTCATTTCCCATTTTTACATCTAAAAAAACAAGGAAACAATTTAAGTGTCAAAAGTTAAACTTAATACATTCAGAAATATAATCACTTGCTTCTTTAGGGAAACTGTAATTCTTCATCCTATGATATAGAAACATTGATTGATATATTTTTTCATAAGATTGCTCGCAATTTAAAAAGCCGAATGAACAATACCCCAAGCATGTCTTCTTCTGTAGTTCTGTACATTGCAAACCAATAGCAGATTCCTTAAGTTTTACTTTCCTTGGATATAGAATCAAAAGTGTCAAATAAACGTCCGATTTGATTAAAGAGAATGTAAAAGCTAGTTTAGTGGTAAGATATGAGTCTTGAGCCTGATTCCTCCAAATGCTAGGTTATCTTTTACAAGAGGCATTTCTGCTATATGGGCTCAAATGTCCAAGGCTTTTAAAATGCTTGTCACAGACTTCAAAGATAAAATTGTTTGATGCTTTTGGTGTAGGGTTTGCTTTGAGATTGTCGTTACCCGCCTCACTTGGACCGGATGAACGAAGAGCACCCGTTGGTTGAGAAAACATGAAAATTGTGATCACGTGAATTCACGTAGACATTATTCACCTATTGTGATTAGAGGAATAAGACATATCAAGATGTGAGAGAGTTGGAAAGCATGATAATAGTATGTATAAAAGAATGTGGTGTTAAAAGGTGTAAAAAACTGGAAGTCATTTTGAGTTCTTGGCCAGTGAACAAAACAAAGTTAAAATTCAAGTTACTTTTGACTTTTTTCTGTTGGTAAAATGCAGAGCAAAGCTAAAGATGATCATCAGCATCTATAAAACTATAATGCCACCCTTTTTTTCTATTTATGTTGGAGGAGGGTATTTGTGATGTCATAGTGATCACTCGCACTCTTCACACCAGTGTTCGGAGCCAATGAAAAGAATCAAGTGACCACCAGTGGTTCCATGGTGTAATGGTTAGCACTCTGGACTCTGAATCCAGCGATCCGAGTTCAAATCTTGGTGGAACCTTTCCTTTAGATAGAATTAATCTTAAGAAGCTAATATGTCAAGTGGCCTGCGTGAAAAATAGTTCATGTCAAACATTTTAGAAGTCCCTATATCATAATGTTCTTCCATAAAAGCATGAGCAACAGTCATCCAAATTTGCAAATTTGTCTTCATTTCCCATTTTTACATCTAAAAAAACAAGGAAACAATTTAAGTGTCAAAAGCTAAACTTAATACATTCAGAAATATAATCACTTGCTTCTTTAGGGAAACTGTAATTCTTCATCCTATGATATAGAAACATTGATTGATATATTTTTTCATAAGATTGCTCGCAATTTAAAAAGCCGAATGAACAATACCCCAAGCATGTCTTCTTCTGTAGTTCTGTACATTGCAAACCAATAGCAGATTCCTTAAGTTTTACTTTCCTTGGATATAGAATCAAAAGTGTCAAATAAACGTCTGATTTGTTTAAAGAGAATGTAAAAGCTAGTTTAGTGGTAAGATATGAGTCTTGAGCCTGATTCCTCCAAATGCTAGGTTATCTTTTACAAGAGGCATTTCTGCTATATGGGCTCAAATCTCGGTGGAACCTTTCCTTTAGATAGCATTATTCTTAAGAAGCTAATCTGTCAATTGGTCTGCGTGAAAAATAGTTCATGTCAAACATTTTAGAAGTCCCTAAATCATAATGTTCTTCCATAAAAGCATGAGCAACAGTCAGCCAAATTTTCAAATTTGTCTTCATTTCCCATTTTTACATCTAAAAAAACAAGGAAACAATTTAAGTGTCAAAAGTTAAACTTAATACATTCAGAAATATAATCACTTGCTTCTTTAGGGAAACTGTAATTCTTCATCCTATGATATAGAAACATTGATTGATATATTTTTTCAGAACATTGCTCGCAATTTAAAAAACCGAATGAACAATACCCCAAGCATGTCTTCTTCTGTAGTTCTGTACATTGCAAACCAATAGCAGATTCCTTAAGTTTTACTTTCCTTGGATATAGAATCAAAAGTGTCAAATAAACGTCCGATTTGATTAAAGAGAATGTAAAAGCTAGTTTAGTGGTAAGATATGAGTCTTGAGCCTGATTCCTCCAAATGCTAGGTTATCTTTTACAAGAGGCATTTCTGCTATATGGGCTCAAATGTCCAAGGCTTTTAAAATGCTTGTCACAGACTTCAAAGATAAAATTGTTTGATGCTTTTGGTGTAGGGTTTGCTTTGAGATTGTCGTTACCCGCCTCACTTGGACCGGATGAACGAAGAGCACCCGTTGGTTGAGAAAACATGAAAATTGTGATCACGTGAATTCACGTAGACATTATTCACCTATTGTGATTAGAGGAATAAGACATATCAAGATGTGAGAGAGTTGGAAAGCATGATAATAGTATGTATAAAAGAATGTGGTGTTAAAAGGTGTAAAAAACTGGAAGTCATTTTGAGTTCTTGGCCAGTGAACAAAACAAAGTTAAAATTCAAGTTACTTTTGACTTTTTTCTGTTGGTAAAATGCAGAGCAAAGCTAAAGATGATCATCAGCATCTATAAAACTATAATGCCACCCTTTTTTTCTATTTATGTTGGAGGAGGGTATTTGTGATGTCATAGTGATCACTCGCACTCTTCACACCAGTGTTCGGAGCCAATGAAAAAATTCAAGTGACCACCAGTGGTTCCATGGTGTAATGGTTAGCACTCTGTACTCTGAATCCAGCGATCCGAGTTCAAATCTCGGTGGAACCTTTCCTTTAGATAGAATTAATCTTAAGAAGCTAATATGTCAATTGGTCTGCGTGAAAAATAGTTCATGTCAAACATTTTAGAAGTCCCTATATCATAATGTTCTTCCATAAAAGCATGAGCAACAGTCAGCCAAATTTGCAAATTTGTCTTCATTTCCCATTTTTACATCTAAAAAAACAAGGAAACAATTTAAGTGTCAAAAGCTAAACTTAATACATTCAGAAATATAATCACTTGCTTCTTTAGGGAAACTGTAATTCTTCATCCTATGATATAGAAACATTGATTGATATATTTTTTCATAAGATTGCTCGCAATTTAAAAAGCCGAATGAACAATACCCCAAGCATGTCTTCTTCTGTAGTTCTGTACATTGCAAACCAATAGCAGGTTCATTAAGTTTTACTTTCCTTGGATATAGAATCAAAAGTGTCAAATAAACGTCTGATTTGTTTAAAGAGAATGTAAAAGCTAGTTTAGTGGTAAGATATGAGTCTTGAGCCTGATTCCTCCAAATGCTAGGTTATCTTTTACAAGAGGCATTTCTGCTATATGGGCTCAAATGTCCAAGGCTTTTAAAATGCTTGTCACAGACTTCAAAGATAAAATTGTTTGATGCTTTTGGTGTAGGGTTTGCTTTGAGATTGTCGTTACCCGCCTCACTTGGACCGGATGAACGAAGAGCACCCGTTGGTTGAGAAAACATGAAAATTGTGATCACGTGAATTCACGTAGACATTATTCACCTATTGTGATTAGAGGAATAAGACATATCAAGATGTGAGAGAGTTGGAAAGCATGATAATAGTATGTATAAAAGAATGTGGTGTTAAAAGGTGTAAAAAACTGGAAGTAATTTTGAGTTCTTGGCCAGTGAACAAAACAAAGTTAAAATTCAAGTTACTTTTGACTTTTTTCTGTTGGTAAAATGCAGAGCAAAGCTAAAGATGATCATCAGCATCTATAAAACTATAATGCCCCCCCTTTTTTTCTATTTATGTTGGAGGAGGGTATTTGTGATGTCATAGTTATCACTCGCACTCTTCACACCAGTGTTCGGAGCCAATGAAAAAAGTCAAGTCACCACCAGTGGTTCCATGGTGTAATGGTTAGCACTCTGGACTCTGAATCCAGCGATCCGAGTTCAAATCTCGGTGGAACCTTTCCTTTAGATAGCATTAATCTTAAGAAGCTAATATGTCAATTGGTCTGCGTGAAAAATAGTTCATGTCAAACATTTTAGAAGTCCCTAAATCATAATGTTCTTCCATAAAAGCATGAGCAACAGTCAGCCAAATTTTCAAATTTGTCTTCATTTCCCATTTTTACATCTAAAAAAACAAGGAAACAATTTAAGTGTCAAAAGTTAAACTTAATACATTCAGAAATATAATCACTTGCTTCTTTAGGGAAACTGTAATTCTTCATCCTATGATATAGAAACATTGATTGATATATTTTTTCATAAGATTGCTCGCAATTTAAAAAGCCGAATGAACAATACCCCAAGCATGTCTTCTTCTGTAGTTCTGTACATTGCAAACCAATAGCAGATTCCTTAAGTTTTACTTTCCTTGGATATAGAATCAAAAGTGTCAAATAAACGTCTGATTTGTTTAAAGAGAATGTAAAAGCTAGTTTAGTGGTAAGATATGAGTCTTGAGCCTGATTCCTCCAAATGCTAGGTTATCTTTTACAAGAGGCATTTCTGCTATATGGGCTCAAATGTCCAAGGCTTTTAAAATGCTTGTCACAGACTTCAAAGATAAAATTGTTTGATGCTTTTGGTGTAGAGTTTGCTTTGAGATTGTCGTTACCCGCCTCACTTGGACCGGATGAACGAAGAGCACCCGTTGGTTGAGAAAACATGAAAATTGTGATCACGTGAATTCACGTAGACATTATTCACCTATTGTGATTAGAGGAATAAGACATATCAAGATGTGAGAGAGTTGGAAAGCATGATAATAGTATGTATAAAAGAATGTGGTGTTAAAAGGTGTAAAAAACTGGAAGTAATTTTGAGTTCTTGGCCAGTGAACAAAACAAAGTTAAAATTCAAGTTACTTTTGACTTTTTTCTGTTGGTAAAATGCAGAGCAAAGCTAAAGATGATCATCAGCATCTATAAAACTATAATGCCCCCCCTTTTTTTCTATTTATGTTGGAGGAGGGTATTTGTGATGTCATAGTTATCACTCGCACTCTTCACACCAGTGTTCGGAGCCAATGAAAAAAGTCAAGTCACCACCAGTGGTTCCATGGTGTAATGGTTAGCACTCTGGACTCTGAATCCAGCGATCCGAGTTCAAATCTCGGTGGAACCTTTCCTTTAGATAGCATTAATCTTAAGAAGCTAATATGTCAATTGGTCTGCGTGAAAAATAGTTCATGTCAAACATTTTAGAAGTCCCTAAATCATAATGTTCTTCCATAAAAGCATGAGCAACAGTCAGCCAAATTTGCAAATTTGTCTTCATTTCCCATTTTTACATCTAAAAAAACAAGGAAACAATTTAAGTGTCAAAAGCTAAACTTAATACATTCAGAAATATAATCACTTGCTTCTTTAGGGAAACTGTAATTCTTCATCCTATGATATAGAAACATTGATTGATATATTTTTTCATAAGATTGCTCGCAATTTAAAAAGCCGAATGAACAATACCCCAAGCATGTCTTCTTCTGTAGTTCTGTACATTGCAAACCAATAGCAGGTTCATTAAGTTTTACTTTCCTTGGATATAGAATCAAAAGTGTCAAATAAACGTCTGATTTGTTTAAAGAGAATGTAAAAGCTAGTTTAGTGGTAAGATATGAGTCTTGAGCCTGATTCCTCCAAATGCTAGGTTATCTTTTACAAGAGGCATTTCTGCTATATGGGCTCAAATGTCCAAGGCTTTTAAAATGCTTGTCACAGACTTCAAAGATAAAATTGTTTGATGCTTTTGGTGTAGGGTTTGCTTTGAGATTGTCGTTACCCGCCTCACTTGGACCGGATGAACGAAGAGCACCCGTTGGTTGAGAAAACATGAAAATTGTGATCACGTGAATTCACGTAGACATTATTCACCTATTGTGATTAGAGGAATAAGACATATCAAGATGTGAGAGAGTTGGAAAGCATGATAATAGTATGTATAAAAGAATGTGGTGTTAAAAGGTGTAAAAAACTGGAAGTAATTTTGAGTTCTTGGCCAGTGAACAAAACAAAGTTAAAATTCAAGTTACTTTTGACTTTTTTCTGTTGGTAAAATGCAGAGCAAAGCTAAAGATGATCATCAGCATCTATAAAACTATAATGCCCCCCCTTTTTTTCTATTTATGTTGGAGGAGGGTATTTGTGATGTCATAGTTATCACTCGCACTCTTCACACCAGTGTTCGGAGCCAATGAAAAAAGTCAAGTCACCACCAGTGGTTCCATGGTGTAATGGTTATCACTCTGGACTCTGAATCCAGCGATCCGAGTTCAAATCTCGGTGGAACCTTTCCTTTAGATAGCATTAATCTTAAGAAGCTAATATGTCAATTGGTCTGCGTGAAAAATAGTTCATGTCAAACATTTTAGAAGTCCCTAAATCATAATGTTCTTCCATAAAAGCATGAGCAACAGTCAGCCAAATTTTCAAATTTGTCTTCATTTCCCATTTTTACATCTAAAAAAACAAGGAAACAATTTAAGTGTCAAAAGTTAAACTTAATACATTCAGAAATATAATCACTTGCTTCTTTAGGGAAACTGTAATTCTTCATCCTATGATATAGAAACATTGATTGATATATTTTTTCAGAAGATTGCTCGCAATTTAAAAAGCGAATGAACAATACCCCAAGCATGTCTTCTTCTGTAGTTCTGTACATTGCAAACCAATAGCAGATTCCTTAAGTTTTACTTTCCTTGGATATAGAATCAAAAGTGTCAAATAAACGTCTGATTTGTTTAAAGAGAATGTAAAAGCTAGTTTAGTGGTAAGATATGAGTCTTGAGCCTGATTCCTCCAAATGCTAGGTTATCTTTTACAAGAGGCATTTCTGCTATATGGGCTCAAATGTCCAAGGCTTTTAAAATGCTTGTCACAGACTTCAAAGATAAAATTGTTTGATGCTTTTGGTGTAGAGTTTGCTTTGAGATTGTCGTTACCCGCCTCACTTGGACCGGATGAACGAAGAGCACCCGTTGGTTGAGAAAACATGAAAATTGTGATCACGTGAATTCACGTAGACATTATTCACCTATTGTGATTAGAGGAATAAGACATATCAAGATGTGAGAGAGTTGGAAAGCATGATAATAGTATGTATAAAAGAATGTGGTGTTAAAAGGTGTAAAAAACTGGAAGTAATTTTGAGTTCTTGGCCAGTGAACAAAACAAAGTTAAAATTCAAGTTACTTTTGACTTTTTTCTGTTGGTAAAATGCAGAGCAAAGCTAAAGATGATCATCAGCATCTATAAAACTATAATGCCCCCCCTTTTTTTCTATTTATGTTGGAGGAGGGTATTTGTGATGTCATAGTTATCACTCGCACTCTTCACACCAGTGTTCGGAGCCAATGAAAAAAGTCAAGTCACCACCAGTGGTTCCATGGTGTAATGGTTAGCACTCTGGACTCTGAATCCAGCGATCCGAGTTCAAATCTCGGTGGAACCTTTCCTTTAGATAGCATTAATCTTAAGAAGCTAATATGTCAATTGGTCTGCGTGAAAAATAGTTCATGTCAAACATTTTAGAAGTCCCTAAATCATAATGTTCTTCCATAAAAGCATGAGCAACAGTCAGCCAAATTTTCAAATTTGTCTTCATTTCCCATTTTTACATCTAAAAAAACAAGGAAACAATTTAAGTGTCAAAAGTTAAACTTAATACATTCAGAAATATAATCACTTGCTTCTTTAGGGAAACTGTAATTCTTCATCCTATGATATAGAAACATTGATTGATATATTTTTTCAGAAGATTGCTCGCAATTTAAAAAGCCGAATGAACAATACCCCAAGCATGTCTTCTTCTGTAGTTCTGTACATTGCAAACCAATAGCAGATTCCTTAAGTTTTACTTTCCTTGGATATAGAATCAAAAGTGTCAAATAAACGTCTGATTTGTTTAAAGAGAATGTAAAAGCTAGTTTAGTGGTAAGATATGAGTCTTGAGCCTGATTCCTCCAAATGCTAGGTTATCTTTTACAAGAGGCATTTCTGCTATATGGGCTCAAATGTCCAAGGCTTTTAAAATGCTTGTCACAGACTTCAAAGATAAAATTGTTTGATGCTTTTGGTGTAGAGTTTGCTTTGAGATTGTCGTTACCCGCCTCACTTGGACCGGATGAACGAAGAGCACCCGTTGGTTGAGAAAACATGAAAATTGTGATCACGTGAATTCACGTAGACATTATTCACCTATTGTGATTAGAGGAATAAGACATATCAAGATGTGAGAGAGTTGGAAAGCATGATAATAGTATGTATAAAAGAATGTGGTGTTAAAAGGTGTAAAAAACTGGAAGTAATTTTGAGTTCTTGGCCAGTGAACAAAACAAAGTTAAAATTCAAGTTACTTTTGACTTTTTTCTGTTGGTAAAATGCAGAGCAAAGCTAAAGATGATCATCAGCATCTATAAAACTATAATGCCCCCCCTTTTTTTCTATTTATGTTGGAGGAGGGTATTTGTGATGTCATAGTTATCACTCGCACTCTTCACACCAGTGTTCGGAGCCAATGAAAAAAGTCAAGTCACCACCAGTGGTTCCATGGTGTAATGGTTAGCACTCTGGACTCTGAATCCAGCGATCCGAGTTCAAATCTCGGTGGAACCTTTCCTTTAGATAGCATTAATCTTAAGAAGCTAATATGTCAATTGGTCTGCGTGAAAAATAGTTCATGTCAAACATTTTAGAAGTCCCTAAATCATAATGTTCTTCCATAAAAGCATGAGCAACAGTCAGCCAAATTTTCAAATTTGTCTTCATTTCCCATTTTTACATCTAAAAAAACAAGGAAACAATTTAAGTGTCAAAAGTTAAACTTAATACATTCAGAAATATAATCACTTGCTTCTTTAGGGAAACTGTAATTCTTCATCCTATGATATAGAAACATTGATTGATATATTTTTTCAGAAGATTGCTCGCAATTTAAAAAGCCGAATGAACAATACCCCAAGCATGTCTTCTTCTGTAGTTCTGTACATTGCAAACCAATAGCAGATTCCTTAAGTTTTACTTTCCTTGGATATAGAATCAAAAGTGTCAAATAAACGTCTGATTTGTTTAAAGAGAATGTAAAAGCTAGTTTAGTGGTAAGATATGAGTCTTGAGCCTGATTCCTCCAAATGCTAGGTTATCTTTTACAAGAGGCATTTCTGCTATATGGGCTCAAATGTCCAAGGCTTTTAAAATGCTTGTCACAGACTTCAAAGATAAAATTGTTTGATGCTTTTGGTGTAGAGTTTGCTTTGAGATTGTCGTTACCCGCCTCACTTGGACCGGATGAACGAAGAGCACCCGTTGGTTGAGAAAACATGAAAATTGTGATCACGTGAATTCACGTAGACATTATTCACCTATTGTGATTAGAGGAATAAGACATATCAAGATGTGAGAGAGTTGGAAAGCATGATAATAGTATGTATAAAAGAATGTGGTGTTAAAAGGTGTAAAAAACTGGAAGTAATTTTGAGTTCTTGGCCAGTGAACAAAACAAAGTTAAAATTCAAGTTACTTTTGACTTTTTTCTGTTGGTAAAATGCAGAGCAAAGCTAAAGATGATCATCAGCATCTATAAAACTATAATGCCACCCTTTTTTTCTATTTATGTTGGAGGAGGGTATTTGTGATGTCATAGTGATCACTCGCACTCTTCACACCAGTGTTCGGAGCCAATGAAAAAAATCAAGTGACCACCAGTGGTTCCATGGTGTAATGGTTAGCACTCTGGACTCTGAATCCAGCGATCCGAGTTCAAATCTTTCCTTTAGATAGAATTAATCTTAAGAAGCTAATATGTCAATTGGTCTGCGTGAAAAATAGTTCATGTCAAACATTTTAGAAGTCCCTATATCATAATGTTCTTCCATAAAAGCATGAGCAACAGTCAGCCAAATTTGCAAATTTGTCTTCATTTCCCATTTTTACATCTAAAAAAACAAGGAAACAATTTAAGTGTCAAAAGCTAAACTTAATACATTCAGAAATATAATCACTTGCTTCTTTAGGGAAACTGTAATTCTTCATCCTATGATATAGAAACATTGATTGATATATTTTTTCATAAGATTGCTCGCAATTTAAAAAGCCGAATGAACAATACCCCAAGCATGTCTTCTTCTGTAGTTCTGTACATTGCAAACCAATAGCAGATTCCTTAAGTTTTACTTTCCTTGGATATAGAATCAAAAGTGTCAAATAAACGTCTGATTTGTTTAAAGAGAATGTAAAAGCTAGGTTAGTGGTAAGATATGAGTCTTGAGCCTGATTCCTCCAAATGCTAGGTTATCTTTTACAAGAGGCATTTCTGCTATATGGGCTCAAATGTCCAAGGCTTTTAAAATGCTTGTCACAGACTTCAAAGATAAAATTGTTTGATGCTTTTGGTGTAGGGTTTGCTTTGAGATTGTCGTTACCCGCCTCACTTGGACCGGATGAACGAAGAGCACCCGTTGGTTGAGAAAACATGAAAATTGTGATCACGTGAATTCACGTAGACATTATTCACCTATTGTGATTAGAGGAATAAGACATATCAAGATGTGAGAGAGTTGGAAAGCATGATAATAGTATGTATAAAAGAATGTGGTGTTAAAAGGTGTAAAAAACTGGAAGTCATTTTGAGTTCTTGGCCAGTGAACAAAACAAAGTTAAAATTCAAGTTACTTTTGACTTTTTTCTGTTGGTAAAATGCAGAGCAAAGCTAAAGATGATCATCAGCATCTATAAAACTATAATGCCACCCTTTTTTTCTATTTATGTTGGAGGAGGGTATTTGTGATGTCATAGTGATCACTCGCACTCTTCACACCAGTGTTCGGAGCCAATGAAAAGAATCAAGTGACCACCAGTGGTTCCATGGTGTAATGGTTAGCACTCTGGACTCTGAATCCAGCGATCCGAGTTCAAATCTCGGTGGAACCTTTCCTTTAGATAGAATTAATCTTAAGAAGCTAATATGTCAATTGGCATGCGTGAAAAATAGTTCATGTCAAACATTTTAGAAGTCCCTATATCATAATGTTCTTCCATAAAAGCATGAGCAACAGTCATCCAAATTTGCAAATTTGTCTTCATTTCCCATTTTTACATCTAAAAAAACAAGGAAACAATTTAAGTGTCAAAAGCTAAACTTAATACATTCAGAAATATAATCACTTGCTTCTTTAGGGAAACTGTAATTCTTCATCCTATGATATAGAAACATTGATTGATATATTTTTTCATAAGATTGCTCGCAATTTAAAAAGCCGAATGAACAATACCCCAAGCATGTCTTCTTCTGTAGTTCTGTACATTGCAAACCAATAGCAGATTCCTTAAGTTTTACTTTCCTTGGATATAGAATCAAAAGTGTCAAATAAACGTCTGATTTGTTTAAAGAGAATGTAAAAGCTAGTTTAGTGGTAAGATATGAGTCTTGAGCCTGATTCCTCCAAATGCTAGGTTATCTTTTACAAGAGGCATTTCTGCTATATGGGCTCAAATCTCGGTGGAACCTTTCCTTTAGATAGCATTATTCTTAAGAAGCTAATCTGTCAATTGGTCTGCGTGAAAAATAGTTCATGTCAAACATTTTAGAAGTCCCTAAATCATAATGTTCTTCCATAAAAGCATGAGCAACAGTCAGCCAAATTTTCAAATTTGTCTTCATTTCCCATTTTTACATCTAAAAAAACAAGGAAACAATTTAAGTGTCAAAAGTTAAACTTAATACATTCAGAAATATAATCACTTGCTTCTTTAGGGAAACTGTAATTCTTCATCCTATGATATAGAAACATTGATTGATATATTTTTTCAGAAGATTGCTCGCAATTTAAAAAGCCGAATGAACAATACCCCAAGCATGTCTTCTTCTGTAGTTCTGTACATTGCAAACCAATAGCAGATTCCTTAAGTTTTACTTTCCTTGGATATAGAATCAAAAGTGTCAAATAAACGTCCGATTTGATTAAAGAGAATGTAAAAGCTAGTTTAGTGGTAAGATATGAGTCTTGAGCCTGATTCCTCCAAATGCTAGGTTATCTTTTACAAGAGGCATTTCTGCTATATGGGCTCAAATGTCCAAGGCTTTTAAAATGCTTGTCACAGACTTCAAAGATAAAATTGTTTGATGCTTTTGGTGTAGGGTTTGCTTTGAGATTGTCGTTACCCGCCTCACTTGGACCGGATGAACGAAGAGCACCCGTTGGTTGAGAAAACATGAAAATTGTGATCACGTGAATTCACGTAGACATTATTCACCTATTGTGATTAGAGGAATAAGACATATCAAGATGTGAGAGAGTTGGAAAGCATGATAATAGTATGTATAAAAGAATGTGGTGTTAAAAGGTGTAAAAAACTGGAAGTCATTTTGAGTTCTTGGCCAGTGAACAAAACAAAGTTAAAATTCAAGTTACTTTTGACTTTTTTCTGTTGGTAAAATGCAGAGCAAAGCTAAAGATGATCATCAGCATCTATAAAACTATAATGCCACCCTTTTTTCTATTTATGTTGGAGGAGGGTATTTGTGATGTCATAGTGATCACTCGCACTCTTCACACCAGTGTTCGGAGCCAATGAAAAAATTCAAGTGACCACTAGTGGTTCCATGGTGTAATGGTTAGCACTCTGGA
>NC_086328.1:74523922-74536422 GCF_036172605.1 Pelobates fuscus
TTTGTGTCACTTTGATAGCCTAGCTAGCTTCACTGTGCGCTTTCGGACCATCCAGCTCTAGTTGAGTTGGGGACGTCCTGACCCGGACCATCCAGCTCTAGTTGAGTTGGGGACGTCCTGACCCGGACCCTTCGGCTCTAGTTGAGTTGAAGGTCCACTGATTATTTTAACTGTGGTAGGAGACTTAGCCTTGTGGCAGGGGACTCAGTTTCCTGGGGGGATTCAGGCAGGCATTGCTTGTTTTCCGCATCACGTGGTAGTGAGACTTATAGAGTGGGTTTTATAAGGGCACTACGGGAGTGAGGGTGGCGTGGCCACTTTAAGTGGACTGCTGTAACGAGGGAGGCTAGAAAGGATTTCGGACCGGTGTTAGCTGTTATCCTTGGCCGCTGGTAGTGAGACTTGAGGAAGTCATTCTCCGAGCGGGGACACTACGAGGTTGAGAAAGGTGACTTTGGAGTAAGCACATGATTAAAGGAAAGGGATTACTGTTGATTTCATTTGAACTGTGATGCATGCACTGTATTTCAACTGTACTGTTGTCTTGTTTGTTTAATGTGGAGTCATTTAAACTCCTGTATCTGTCTCTAAGGATTTTTCTTCCCTTACTCTTTACCTTTTCTACACTTCCTGTACTATTATACTATCCACTCCCATTCCTCTTAATAGAGAAGTGATTGGTCACACACTTCTCACCTCGCTCCAATCCGTGTCTACCACCCCGGGTAGGCGGATTCAGTGACTAGTCTACGTTTTGGGAAGACGCACTTGAGAAAGACCCACGATTCTCAGGTGGCAGTCGAGCATTGTAGACGTTCCGGTTCAATTTTCCTTATCTTTCCCTATATCTGGGACGCTGGTGTAGGGGAGAAGGGATCATGGGGCAGGATTTAAGTAAGCCCAGTAAGGGCTGGTTAGCATGTGATTTAGTTGATGACAGAGAGGGTGAGGAGATGGTTAAAGGTGTTGAAAAGATTGCAAAAGTTTGTAAAATAGCTGTGCCGACATGTGGTAGATTACAACCAGAAAGTTGGCGTAGATTGTTGATGGAAAAGAAAGGCAAGCTTGCAAATTATGATTTATTAAAAACAGCTGAAGCATGGTACAGAGTAGCAAAGGCTATTCAGCAAGAAGGTTGGGTTGAAGAAGAAATAATTCACAAGGGTGTGAAAATGTTTGTGTACCATAATAATTGTGTTGCTGGGGCTCTTCCTCAGCCAGCGCCCCAAAATGGCGCCCGGGGGATGTCTATCCCAAAGATCCAGTCAGTAATGGGAGATTGCCAGCTGATTAATCCTCCCAATCCCCATCCCGTCACCTCTCCCGTTTGCCCGGTCCTAAATTCTGATGGATCCTACTTTTCCCCTTCTCCCTCCCTAACATTCCCATCATCCTCATCCATCCCCAAGCCACCTTCTGAGTCTAATGCTAACATCTCATCTGCCATTCCTTCCTCACACTTTGTCTCCGTAGATAATCCTACCCTCCCATCTGCATCTGCCCAGTTCACTAACCCCTCCTCTCCTGCCACTGTCAATCTTGCTGATCCCACTCCGGCTCCTCCTCCTTCAGGCACCTTTACTGACTCTTCCCCACCCTCTCCCTCGCCCGCCCCGACCACAGCCCAGTTTCCCACCCCCTCTGCTAATCCCTCCCCAACCTCACTGCCCACTCCAGGTTCCGCCCCAACTCCCACCCAAATGGCCTGGCCATACCCCTTCCCATACCCCTATCCTCACTGGCCATACCCCTTTCCCCAAGTCACTCCCCAGGTTCCGGTCATGCCCAGTCCGGTTCAGTCTGCCCCGGATGTGCCCACATCCAACATGGCCGCCACGTCTTCCCTTAACCCCAATGCAACTTCCTTCCCCGCCTCCAATATGGCGGCCCCCAGCCATTCAGCACCCCTGATGCCGGTGCTTCCCGGTGATTACCGGTCCCAAGGTTATGACCCAATGGCAACTCCCGCCTCCGGAGCTCCCTCCTATCCCCCGGCCCTGTCTCCTCAGGTGTTCCCCTCACGCAGAAGGTCCCAGATAATAGAGCTAGATGAGGAAGAGGATGACAGGCTGTCCCAGGGTTCAATGGAGGCTGCGAGAGCCCACCGTTCTATTGAAGATCCCTTCGGCCATCAGGGTCGGGGAGAACAGGCCCCTCCTAAATATGTCGCTTTTAACCCCACACAAGCTAGTGCTTTAATGAAATCTCTCCCTGACCCAGAGAAACAGCCTATGCCTTTTTACCGAGGGATAGTTCAGATACAAAAGACTTATTCCGCCGCCTGGCGTGACCTACTGAGCATTTGTGCTATTAAAGCAGGGGATGCATATTGGCCCAGCATGGCCCGCCACCTCAGTACAGATCTGCTTACAAGTGATGTTGATTATCCCTCCGGAGTAACCTTTTGCAATCAATTGAGAGATTGGGCTAAGGATAAACTTGCAGATCAAGCTGCTGGCCTTACTGATGTTGTGCAAGACAAAGGAGAATCAGTGGAAAGGTTTCATGCAAGATTATATCAAATGTTTACAGATTTGGGATTTGATCTCACTGACAAAATTCATTCACAAATGCTATCAGGTGCGTTTGTCCAAGGTGTTAAAGATTCCATACGCAAGGGAATCATTGCTGCACGCCCTGAATACAAGGTTGTTCCCCTAGATACGTTACTCCTAGTTGCTAGAGGTTTGGAATCTGCCCAAACCCCCAGAAGACCCAATTCAGCTCCTCTCATGGTGGCCCGTGCCACCCCCATCACCCCTGGCACCAAGGGTGTCAAGTTAGAGGACGTAACATGTTTTAATTGTGGGGCTAAGGGACACTACAGAAGTGACTGTCCAGAACCCAAAAGGGAACCGGGGGAGCCCAAAAAGTTTCCTACTGGGGAGCCCAAAAAGTTTCCCAAGCCTGCCCCGGCCCCTAAGACCATGAAAACGGTTCCAATTGTTGAGGAACCAGATGATGATTAGGAAATTGGCAAACCTGTGTCATTAACCCCTGTCATGGCAGTGTTTACAGGGGATAAGGGGGGGGGGCCACTTGCCACAGTGACTTTACCCATTGAAGGCCAACCTACCACATTTCTTATCGACACAGGCGCAGCCCGAAGTGTTCTCAGAGAACAAGACCTGCCAGACCCATCTTTCTTGTCAAGTATTGATGTCTCCTGTGTTGGAGTGGATGGCCAACCAAGACACAGTCCTCTAACAACCCCTCTGCGGGTTGGCACAAGCTTACTTGCTCGTTTTGTAGTTTCCTCCACATGCCCAATTAACCTGTTAGGCGCTGATGTCCTTTCACGCCTGCAGGCGTCTATAACCTTCTCTCCAGATGGACAGGTAGAAATGTCTACACCTCTATCTGTTTCTGACACTTCAGCCCTGTGCTCCTTACCTTTGATGCTGCAATTAGATATACCCAATGAGCAAGCAGCAGAACCTAGGTCCAATTTCCCAGATGAGTTAAAAACTCAGGTGCCTGCTAAGTTATGGTCCTCAGGCCCAGAGGATATAGGTCATCTAAATGTCCCACCTGTGGTGGTTAAGCTTATCCCAGGAGCTAAGTTACCAAGGAAACCACAATATCCTCTAAAACCAGCACAGGCTGCAGCCATTTCTATTCACATCAAAGCGCTCCTGGAAAAGGGTGCTTTAGTGGAGTGTAAATCAGAATGTAATACTCCATTATTTCCTGTGAAGAAGAAGACTCTAAAAGGTGAGCCAGTAAAGTACAGGATGGTTCAGGATCTCCGTGCGGTCAATGAAGCCACTGTCCTGGACACCCCTCTTGTACCAAACCCCCATACCCTGCTCTCTGGCGTCCCACCTTCTGCAAAGTATTTCACAGTCATTGATCTAGCTAATGCCTTTTTCAGTGTTCCACTAGATCCATCCTGTCAATACCTGTTCGCTTTCACCCATGAAATGCAACAATATACATGGACTGTCATGCCCCAAGGGGCACAAAATTCTCCAAGTCAATTTGCCAAAGCCATGTGTACTATTCTTGACCCATGGCAAGCTGAACACCCAGAAGTTGTTTTACTCCAGTATGTGGATGATTTGTTGCTCTGTGGAGATGATATACCCACTACTGAAAAATGTTCAATTAGTCTGCTTTGCTATTTGGCAGAACAAGGATGTAAAGCTTCGCTTCTCAAGCTGCAATTCTGTCAACCCTCTGTGATTTTCCTTGGACATTGCCTATCTCAAGGTACCAGACATCTCACTCGGGACCGAGTCAGAACAATTCTGGACATTCAACCCCCAAGGACTTCAAAATCTCTTCATGCCTTCTTAGGCCTCATTTCCTACTGCAGAGCATGGATCCCAGAGGCCTCTCTGCTTATGCAACCTCTCTACGATGCACTCAAGTCAGATCCATTCGGCCTGACCAACGAAGCTCTGGACAATTTCAAATCTCTTAAACGTGCCATTGTCTCTGCTCCTGCCTTGGGCCTACCAGACTATACCAAGCCTTTCAAATTATTTGTCTCTGAAAGACTAGGTCATGCTACAGGAGTTCTTACCCAAACTAATGACTTAAAAGGCCGCCAGAGGCCTATTGGATACTTTTCATGCCAACTGGACATTGTGGCTAGAGGGACCCCTTCCTGCCTTAGGGCTGTTTTTGCTGCAAGAGAACTTATTGAAAGAACTTCAGACCTGGTCCTTGGCCACCCGTTGGTTGTTTTGGCCCCTCATGACATCTCTGCCATTATCAACCAAGTCCAGCTCAAGCACGTGTCTCCCGCTAGACACCTACGTCTGCAATGTCATCTTCTTCTGCCTGACAACATTTCTATACAAAGGTGTCAAGTTCTTAACCCATCCACTCTTCTTCCACTCCCTGAGGGGGGTATCTACTATGGGTTTGTCACAGATGAAACCTACATTTACCTTCTCTGTGGATGTATCAAGAAAATGCATCCACATTTAACTTTTCACGAGGACAAGACACCTCTCTGTGAAGGTCCAGATTACGCCTTCTGTACCATGTGGTACAAGCCAGACATTACTCCTGAACCTTGCTATGAAGATGAGCTCTACCACTGGTTTGAAGTAAAGCTCACTGCCCAAGATTTCTATTGTGACTCGGAAGGCAACAGCATGGTCCTGATCCAACTGCCCCCAGAACTCAATTACCTATACCATCATTGGGATACTGCTATTCCACATATTCCTGTTACCAAGTTAAAGACAAGATCATGGAATGACCTTGGGCCCATGGCAAAATTATGGGCCACCATGGATGAATCACAACTACAGGAAAATGGCATTGCCAAATACCCAGCAACTGACCTTCTTGAAGCATGGCCACGACATTTCCTGGAAAAAGAATTTAAAGACCTAGTTATAACAAATGACTATGACCCAGAAACTCCTCATGACTGTTTCGAACAGATGAAAATGGAAACAGTACACTTACCAACTGTGCATGAGAATCCATTACCGGATCCGGATTTTACTCTGTTTGTGGACGGTTCAAGGTATGCTGATGAAGAAGGAAAATACCATACAGGATATGCCGTAACCACAACAGGGGAAGTTCTCAAGTCATCACCTCTACCGCCAGCAATGTCTGCGCAAGAAGCTGAATTGCAAGCCCTGACTTCAGCATGCAAAATTTCCAAGGGAAAGCGTGCCAACATCTATACAGATTCAAGATATGCTCTGGGTGTGGCACATGACTTCGGCCTCATTTGGAAGACAAGAGGATTTCTTACCACTGCCGGTACACCAGTCAAACACAGCTCTGCAATCAAGGAACTAATGGATGCCCTCCTACTCCCTGAAGAAGTGGCCGTTTTGAAAGTAAAGGCACATGGGAAATTGGATTCAGATGAAGCAAAGGGCAACCATTTGGCCGATCAGGCTGCTAAGCAAGCAGCCAGAGATTTGCAGGAAGTGGATGAAGAAGTGTCCGGTCAAGAAGAAGAAGTTCCTATCTTTACCTTACAAACTCTTCCTACTGACCTAAGAATTCTACGAGAACAACAAGCTATAATTACCCCTGAAGAAATCCAGAAATGGAAGAAGAAAGGAGCTGTCCTAAAGGACGGAATTTACTACAACAATTCTAAATTTTGCCTTCCAAGAAACTTATACCCAGCAGTTGTCCAATGGGCCCATGGGCCTGCACATCTGTCAAAAGACCTAATGGCCGCCCTCATTCAAAAATATTATGAAGCACCTGGAATCACAACCCTGATCAACAGCTTCTGCAGGGCCTGTGTCATTTGTGCAAAATGTAATCCAGGAAGACCAATCAAGGTGCCTGCAAAGCACCTAGCAAAACCCATGTACCCATTCCAGAGAATTCAAATTGATCATATCCAAATGCCCAAGAGTGGGTCTCATGAATATGCACTAGTAATGGTGGATATGTTCTCAGGCTGGCCAGAAGCCTACCCTGTAGCCAATATCACTGCAAAAACAACCGCAAGACGCCTACTTACAGACATTGTATGTAGATTTGGACTTCCAGAAGTCATTGAAAGTGATCAAGGCCCAGCCTTTACAGCAACAGTGACTAAAGAAATTTGGACTGCTCTGGGAGTGACCCTAGCCTTCCACACCCCTTACCACCCACAAAGTAGTGGTAAAGTAGAGCGCATGAATGGCACTCTAAAAGCCAGAATGTTAAAAATGTCACAAGAAACAAAAATGCCCTGGCCAGAAAGTCTGTCAATAGCTTTGTTCAGCGTTAGGCACACACCTAGAGGGAAACACTCGTTATCCCCATATGAAATTCTATTTGGGACAGCACCCAGGCTAGGTTGTTATTATCCACAGCAGTTACAGCTTCAATCAGATGTTTTAGTAGACTATGTAACTGAACTTGCAAGTGCCTTGAACAAAATACATGCCCAAGTTTTCTCTTCAATTCCAGATCCTGATCTGAACACAGGTACCCATAACCTGCTTCCCGGAGATTGGGTTCTGGTTAAGAAGTTCGTGCGGAAAAGCACCCTGGAACCAAGATTTGACGGGCCATTCCAAGTTCTTCTGATCACCGCAACTTCCGTCAAATTGGCCGGCAGGCCACATTGGATCCACGCTTCCCACTGCAAGAAGTCTCCTGCCCCAGAGGAAGCAGATACCGCACAACCATGTACCTCTGGTACATTGTCTCCTTAATTAGTTTAATTAAGGCCCAGCAAGTAGCCATCACTAAAGATGCTAGTGGGTACACCTTCTGGTATAATTCATCATGTACCCGTGTGGCTACCTATACCTTTGATTATTGTGACATCGTAGAATGCCCATTCACTACAACACAAATCCAGAATATCTATAGAGATATCCCTCATGTAAAAGATCCATATGTTTGTGTAGTTGACAAACAATGGGGGCATAATTGTGGCCATTGGGGGGCGGCGGGATGGAATGCCGGACCTTCCTGGGGCTACAAGCCAAAAAGTGCCTTATCTAAAGTAGATGATCATGGTAGGTCCCTCCTTCAAAGAATGACTCTGAGAAAGCCTGGAGGAGGCACACCAATGAAATTAATTCTTAATGTTGAGCATCCAAGCCCAACAGATGCAGACCAGTATGTATTGGGAATGTACTGGAAAAAGGGTTCCTATACTAAATTAGGGCATTTCTACCTTAAAGATATGTGTAATTCCCCTGAGTGGCAAGGAGCTACTCATATGGTCACAAACCCATTAAAACCACACATCCAGTCCTTTAAGGACATGATGGCCATTGCTAACCCCACCTTTGAAGATACTATGGCCGCTGAAACAGGTTTTAATGATGTTAACCTATGGTTAGAATGGATGAAATATAATGCCAACAAACATAACCGAACCGCATGCTATGTGTGTGGTGGTGCCCGGCCTCATCTGGGCACTGTACCTTTAACCCTGCCAGTAGATGAAGAAAATTGCATTTTAAGTCTTTTTGCCTACCAATATAATTTCAACAGGTCTCAATGTCAAGCATGGACAGCGGAGTATCCTCTTATAGCCAAAAATGTAAGACCTCCTCATGGTGTTACCGTATATAAAGGTAATTACACTTGCTATGTCAAACATGATGGGATTGGTAAATTTGTGGGTAACTTTCCCGCAGGTTATTGTACTACATATAGAACTGTTCCTGTACGTTTGCTGCAGCAGCACACTAGGTCACTGGGAGATATTTACTGGTTGTGTGGGGATTTACAGTTAAGATCCAGAATGGACACAGAGTGGTGGGGGGAGTGTACATTGGCCAAGGCCATTATGCCTATACACATTATTTCTGACACACACACCAACACCCATGAGTCCAGCCACACTAAGGCCAAGCGTGAAGCCCCAGTAAAAGGAAGTTTTGACCCTCACATTTACATTGATGCCATTGGGGTGCCTAGGGGGGTACCCAATGAATTTAAAGCAAGAGATGAAGTTGCTGCAGGATTTGAATCAATTTTTACCATAGTTACTGCAAACAAGAACTTAAATTGGATAAACTACATTTATTACAATCAACAGCGTTTCGTTAATTACACCAGAGATGCCCTCCAGGGATTAGCCGAACAATTGCAGGCAACATCCCAAATGGCCTTCCAAAATAGAATAGCCCTGGATATGATCCTAGCCGAAAAAGGAGGGGTATGTAAAATTTTGCCCGACACCATGACATGTTGTACCTACATCCCAGAAAACACAGGTCCTAATGGTAAAGTTACATTAGCCATAGCAAAATTAAATGACCTCTCAGAAGAATTAAAAAGGAATTCCGGGATAAAAGATCCCTGGGACAGATGGTTTGGTTGGATGACGGGTTGGAAAAAGGCTTTAATGCATATTGGTATGGCAATACTAATTTCTTTTTTTATCTTTGCTCTTCTCTTTTGTTGTGTCTTCCCCTGCCTGAGGAAAGCACTCACGAAGACTATTGACCAAGCGGCACCCACTTTCACACTACTTGATGTTGATGACCAAGATTTCCAGGATCTCAACTCACCCTGTTTGCCGCTGCAATCCATCCCTTTTGATGATAAAGTGCGAGAGTTCTAGGAAGGGACCACCTTAGGGACAGCATCTGTCAGTGAATGGTAAAGGCCCCGTGTGGAGAAGCGGTGGGTTAGCTGCCGTGGGATACCCATGGGTGTGAAGTGTTCGAGAGCCATACTGACAGATGAGCTAGCCTAGTAGGGTCAGAAAATAGGGACAGACTTGCACTTTGCATTAACACCTAGCTAGCGGCCACGGGGTTTCTGTGCCTTTGGGCTAACACGTCTTCTGGTATTAACAAATAAAGTTTTTATCTCTTAGAATCTAACATTTCATAGGGGGGACTGATGTAGAATTATTAAAAAAATCTTATTGTATTTATATTGAATTGCTGCTCTAACTCTGTATTAACCTGATACTGTGACAAATCCTCCATTTTGTCCTCATAACCTGACTTCTTCATATGAAAACTACATTACATGACAGTATTTCTCAGCACATCTAATACAATAGACAAAGACTGTATTCTCCATAAGGATATGACTAACCCAGGAACTGTTGAATTTCCCCTAACTCGCAACATAGTATAATTTAAAGGCCATGAGAACACAGTAGTAATGAAATGTTCTATTCATAAGAGACCTTGCACCTAACCACGAGATTTGACGTCACCGACCGAGTAAAATGACGCTCAAGACCCCTTGTCCCCCACCCGTGTCCGAAAAAGTACCACCTCTTGGTGGGTGGACACGGAACTAACCACTTAGCTTTTGATCCAATTAATTATATTGATAGGTGGACACTAACCCAGACACTTAACAATTAATCCAATTAATGATGTTTATTCACTGATATCTTGATAACCAATGATGACGAAAATGTCTCTTAAAAGGGCCTGCGCGCCCTTTGATCTTGCACTTGCCAATAAATTTCCTCGAAGTTATTTTAACCTGAACTCCGTGTGTCAGACTGAATTACTTCAGCGTATATACGCAATTCAATTCTCTTTAATTTGGACAGGAACAGATAGACACTTAAACATTTTGGTTTACTGAAAAAGTACCATAACAACTTCATGAGCAACAGTCAGCCAAATTTGCAAATTTGTCTTCATTTCCCATTTTTACATCTAAAAAAACAAGGAAACAATTTAAGTGTCAAAAGTTAAACTTAATACATTCAGAAATATAATCACTTGCTTCTTTAGGGAAACTGTAATTCTTCATCCTATGATATAGAAACATTGATTGATATATTTTTTCATAAGATTGCTCGCAATTTAAAAAGCCGAATGAACTATACCCCAAGCATGTCTTCTTCTGTAGTTCTGTACATTGCAAACCAATAGCAGATTCCTTAAGTTTTACTTTCCTTGGATATAGAATCAAAAGTGTCAAATAAACATCTGATTTGTTTAAAGAGAATGTAAAAGCTAGTTTAGTGGTAAGATATGAGTCTTGAGCCTGATTCCTCCAAATGCTAGGTTATCTTTTACAAGAGGCATTTCTGCTATATGGGCTCAAATGTCCAAGGCTTTTAAAATGCTTGTCACAGACTTCAAAGATAAAATTGTTTGATGCTTTTGGTGTAGGGTTTGCTTTGAAATTGTCGTTACCCGCCTCATTTGGACCGGATGAACGAAGAGCACCCGTTGGTTGAGAAAACATGAAAATTGTGATCACGTGAATTTATGTAGACATTATTCACCTATTGTGATTAGAGGAATAAGACATATCAAGATGTGAGAGAGTTCGAAAGCATGATAATAGTATGTATAAAAGAATGTGGTGTTAAAAGGTGTCAAAAACTGGAAGTCATTTTGAGTTCTTGGCCAGTGAACAAAACAAAGTTAAAATTCAAGTTACTTTTTACTTTTTTCTGTTGGTAAAATACAGAGCAAAGCTAAAGATGATCATCAGCATCTATAAAACTATAATGCCACCCTTTTTTCTATTTATGTTGGAGGAGGGTATTTGTGATGTCATAGTTATCACTGGCACTCTTCACACCAGTGTTCGGAGCCAATAAAAAAAATCAAGTCTTCACTAGTGGTTCCATGGTGTAATGGTTAGCACTCTGCACTCTGAGTTCAAATCTCGGTGGAACATTTCCTTTATATAGCATTACTCTTAAGAAGGTAATATGTCAATTGGTCTGCGTGAAAAATAGTTCATGTCAAACATTTTAGAAGTCCATAAATCATAATGTTCTTCCATAAAAGCATGAGCAACAGTCAGCCAAATTTGCAAATTTGTCTTCATTTCCCATTTTTACATCTAAAAAAACAAGGAAACAATTTAAGTGTCAAAAGCTAAACTTAATACATTCAGAAATATAATCACTTGCTTCTTTAGGGAAACTGTAATTCTTCATCCTATGATATAGAAACATTGATTGATATATTTTTTCAGAAGATTGCTCGCAATTTAAAAAGCCGAATGAACAATACCCCAAGCATGTCTTCTTCTGTAGTTCTGTACATTGCAAACCAATAGCAGATTCCTTAAGTTTTACTTTCCTTGGATATAGAATCAAAAGTGTCAAATAAACGTCCGATTTGATTAAAGAGAATGTAAAAGCTAGTTTAGTGGTAAGATATGAGTCTTGAGCCTGATTCCTCCAAATGCTAGGTTATCTTTTACAAGAGGCATTTCTGCTATATGGGCTCAAATGTCCAAGGCTTTTAAAATGCTTGTCACAGACTTCAAAGATAAAATTGTTTGATGCTTTTGGTGTAGGGTTTGCTTTGAGATTGTCGTTACCCGCCTCACTTGGACCGGATGAACGAAGAGCACCCGTTGGTTGAGAAAACATGAAAATTGTGATCACGTGAATTCACGTAGACATTATTCACCTATTGTGATTAGAGGAATAAGACATATCAAGATGTGAGAGAGTTGGAAAGCATGATAATAGTATGTATAAAAGAATGTGGTGTTAAAAGGTGTAAAAAACTGGAAGTCATTTTGAGTTCTTGGCCAGTGAACAAAACAAAGTTAAAATTCAAGTTACTTTTGACTTTTTTCTGTTGGTAAAATGCAGAGCAAAGCTAAAGATGATCATCAGCATCTATAAAACTATAATGCCACCCTTTTTTTCTATTTATGTTGGAGGAGGGTATTTGTGATGTCATAGTGATCACTCGCACTCTTCACACCAGTGTTCGGAGCCAATGAAAAAAATCAAGTGACCACCAGTGGTTCCATGGTGTAATGGTTAGCACTCTGGACTCTGAATCCAGCGATCCGAGTTCAAATCTCTGTGGAACCTTTCCTTTAGATAGCATTAATCTTAAGAAGCTAATATGTCAATTGGTCTGCGTGAAAAATAGTTAATGTCAAACATTTTAGAAGTCCCTAAATCATAATGTTCTTCCATAAAAGCTTGAGCAACAGTCAGCCAAATTTGCAAATTTGTATTCATTTCCCATTTATACATCTAAAAAAACAAGGAAACAATTTAAGTGTCAAAAGCTAAACTTAATACATTCAGAAATATAATCACTTGCTTCTTTAGGGAAACTGTAATTCTTTATTCTATGATATAGAAACAT